>NW_022639523.1:686096-695105 GCF_010583005.1 Odontomachus brunneus
TATATATATATATATATATATATATATATATATATATATATATTAATTACACGTATTTTTAAGACGTGTGAAATTTTTCAATTATAGTCTAATATACACAGCGTCTTTATACAGCGCTACAATGCAACTTCTCACATCTCACATCTAATGCAAATATTTTTTTTAATAATATCGCAAAATCCCGACTTAAGATTCTACACAATATCAGTTCGTTAGAGTACACTCGTATGTGCGAATGGACCGTGCAAATAGGCATCTCGTAGCGAATCTCGATTGGTCAGTGCAGAGGGGTGGCGAATCCACGCGTACGATTGGTCAAATTCACCCTTCTCTTAGACGAATACTGACCCTTCGGGGGTGGGTTCTCGTCGCCAGGAAATATCGCTGATCTGCACCTCAGCGCGATACACGCTCACGGGAATTGAATTACACAGCTGCGCCGTGAAGGAAGAAAAACAACGTAACGCAACGACACGACGCGTTGCACCGTTTGGGAATACTCACTCGAGTGCCTGCAAACTGCACACGCCGTTCGTAAACTGCAAATGCGCGAGTAGCGTGTCGCCCGGGAAGAGATATAACGCGCGGTTTTTGCGTCGTCGTCGGGAAACGCGCCGAAAAGAATGTGTGAAATTAATTATGTCGCTTGCAGTGGAATAAAACGCGTTGTAATGACCTGACACGTTGTGATGAGCCTGACACAAATTGTTACGTTACTTCTCCAACGAAATGAATCTTATGTCACGTGATAATAGTGACAGTAATACTTTCAATATTCGTATGTAATTATCGTATTCGATGGTCGTTGCTTATTAACTTTTTTACATAATCTATGAAACGTTTCTTTACGAATGGAGTTAAATATCACGCGGCGTTATCGTCACACCCACGACGATCCAAGACTCGCCGCTCGACCAACGCGCGTACAAAGATATGTATTCGAATGTAATCGATCCAGGAGTTTAATCCGTTCAATTCAGGGAGAGCCGTGAGATCAGGAGTCCCGCGCGACAATACTTCTCCGGTTCTTTATCGGGAAACCGAGAGGGACGGTCGCGAGTGGAGTATCGCCGGTAATGAGATTGAAATTAATTCGACATCGCGGTGCCGTGCCACCACGAGAGAGTGAGATGTTCAACGATAAGATAATTCGACAAATTTGCTCGAGTAACTCCGCGAGAGATCTCTCCTGTCGGCTCTCTCTCTCTCTCTCTCTCTCTCTCTCTCTCTCTCTCTCTCTTTCTCTCTCGCGAGATAAAACGCCTTCTCGCTCTTCTCTCTTTCTCTCCGTTTCTTTTTTCTCCTGATCCACCTCCTCTTTCCCGAAGGAGGTGGCGGTGGGCGATATACACGAAGCACGCGGCCGCTTTAACCGGAAGACGAATGATCATTACTTAATCTTTTGACCGAGGACGAAGCGCCGTCGTCGTCCGGGGTATCCTGGCTAATCCAGCGCAATTGTTTTCGTCCATGTTGACTGCTTATCTGGCTTAACAGCCGACTAATTCCGCGATCTAACAAACTTCGAGCTTCATGGTCTCCCCGGGCACTTAACCTCCGTTACCCGAGTTTTTCGTCGGGCTGCGAGAGCGACTCGCTAAATTAAAATTGTAAATTCCACGAGATAACAACACAGAGGACATCGCGTGGGTAACAACGCGTCGCGGCAACGCGCGATAAAGAGCCATTACGTTTAATGAAATTATCCTGCTGCCCTATAACTGGCTAATTACTCATCTGTTTGTTTTTCTCTTCTTCCGAAATCGCGCGCAGTTCTTCTTGACTTGTTGAAGTTGTTATGATTAGATTGCAGTTCTTTAATGTTGATTTATTAAGCTACGTAATAAGTAATTTCGGATTTTTTGGTTAAAACGTAACGATTGTATTTTTTTATAGGAAAAATAGTAGAAGGTCATAGATTAAAGCGATGTACACATTGTTTTGTAAAATTACATGATATAGAAATACAATCGATTCATTTTACCTGAAAAATTCGAAATTATACAACTCAATATTTGTAACAGAAAATATGTTTTACGACAAAATAATGTTGAATTCTATCTGTAGGAATCACGATAAAAAATAATTTCTTGACTAATTCGCAAATCTGTACACTGTCAAATTTTTTTATTACTTTCTCTCTTTCTCTCTCTTTACATATATGTTTGCAATTTCAACGAAAAGCCTTCGAAAGTATTTCCCGTGTGTTATTTTTATTGTGTTCCGATTACACAATTTCCGCATGCGGTAATATTTTAATGTATGAAATTGCAAAATGTGCACTCAGAATTAGGTCTTGGGTTAATATTGTCGCAAGTAATACGCAACGGGCGGCTATTATTCATCAGCCAGCGTGTAGTCGTATCGCTAGGTTCAGGTTTGCAACCCTCTGCGCTGACGTTCAGGATAGACGGTCTTCCGCTGCAAGCTGTATACAGCAACCCCGTGCTTGGCTCCCCCAGTAGTTTTATACCTGGACTGTACCTCCTATTAGAATGCAACCATGTATTGCAGCGATGCATCTCGAGTTCAGGTACTTCTGGTGCGAGAAACGCGAACGGGGGAGGTACTATGGGCGATGGTCTATCGATATACTTGAGTCGCAAAATTATTCACCGTCGTCGAATTTACTTCACGTAAATACATTCGTACTTGACGACTCGGCAGAAAGATTGATTTCTATATTATAATTGAGGTCAACCGCACGTTAAGACAACGTCATTTTGACACTTTTAATTATGCAGTAATCGAAGAGATGTAGAAACGCGACTTCATTTTCTTCACACACACACATACACATACACACATTATCACTACCATTTTCTTCAAATATCTATATTTTAACTGTTTATTAGACATCTCTAAAAAATTAATCACTTGATATCGGATTTGATATTAGCGTGATATTATGATCTCCGTTCAATACAAATTTGATTAATTCAACAAATTTTGGCTATAATTCTGTATAGTTCAAGGTCATAAAAAAGTTGGATTATAATTTTAACTACAATATTTTCTCTGTGATTATATATTATGCGTGATGTAATATAATTGCACCAAGTGAGCAATGAATAATTTTGTTTTGTATAGCTAGTTTTTATAAATTCAACTCTGTCGTAATGATTTATTAGCCAAAGTTTTGCGTTCATCGATATTCTGATCGCGCAGCTTCATTTAAAAAGAATTTTAATGCTTATATGGAATCTCATTCGTTGTGGAACATTTTTTATTTGTTTTCATATGGATATAAGAAATCTTTTGTTTATCGTTGAAGAAAGTAGATATTTGTAAAATTTAAGATAATAATAAATTTTTGATTTTGCTATTTACGCGAAGGAAACGGTCGCAGTCGAATGCAAGGAGCGAGGAGTGTTTGACATATTTTGTCCGGGAAACCGACAGATCAGGGACGAAAGCGACGCCGCGGAAAGGGTTGGCGGAGGGAGTGAATGCAGGGGTACCTCTGTTCCTGACGTGCAGATTAGTGTCCGCCATTGTAGTGACGTCACCATAGTTAACACGCATTCAGACGGCCCTGAAGAGGCCCGCGAAACTATTGACCGCGATCAGCCGCGAAAACCCGTGAGTTTCTCCACTCGCCATTGAGATTGGCGCGTTTTTTCGCATTCACCCGACAAGTTTCTCGACGCGGTTGTAATACGTCGGAGTGATTCGCGCGGAAAAGACAGAGGATCGACCAGGATGGACATCCTTCCGGCTAGGTCGCGCGAACGCGTCGACTGCAGAATGTGTCAGAAGTCGGTTTGCTAGTTGACAGATGAATATGCTCGGGGAACAATGGGGGCCGACCAAAAATTAACGGCATTGTCCTAACTTTGCATTCTGATGCGGCTGTTTGCTCCTGCCGAGTCGATTGCTGCGAAACAAGGACCGAGACCGACAGACGTGTACCGAGAAAGCTTTGAAAGCTGTCTCTCCCGCTCCTTCTCCCGCCATCCCCTCCCCCATTTCTCTTGCTCTCACCCTCTCTCGATTACCGCGCCGCGGATTAATCTGATGTTGACGGTGGATCCCGGACTTCGTGATCTATATTTCGCTTGGGGTTTTCGTGGAATCCGCGGAATGATCTCAATGCGAAAGCGGAGAACGGGCGAAAATAGGTACGCGATAATATCGGTAGTCAGTGTTGTGTGCATACTTTGTGATACTTACATTCGCTAATTAAACAATAAAATAAAGTAACTGTGATATTTTGGTTCTTAAAGAAACGATACATACAACTATATATATAATACGAGGGAAATAATGTGTATATATATGATATTATATAATGAAGAATATATATATATAATGATTAATATAAGAGAAAATTATATATATATATATATATATATATATATATATATATATATATATATATATATATATATATGATATTATATAATGAAGAATATATATATAATGATTAATATAAGAGAAAATTATATATATATATATATATATATGATATTATATAATGAAGAATATATATATAATGATTAATATAAGAGAAAATTATATATATATATATATATATATGATATTATATAATGAAGAATATATATATAATGATTAATATAAGAGAAAATTATATATATATATATATATATATGATATTATATAATGAAGAATATATATATAATGATTAATATAAGAGAAAATTATATATATATATATATATATATGATATTATATAATGAAGAATATATATATAATGATTAATATAAGAGAAAATTATATATATATATATATATATATGATATTATATAATGAAGAATATATATATAATGATTAATATAAGAGAAAATTATATATATATATATATATATATGATATTATATAATGAAGAATATATATATAATGATTAATATAAGAGAAAATTATATATATATATATATATATATGATATTATATAATGAAGAATATATATATAATGATTAATATAAGAGAAAATTATGTAGGAATTATATTATTCAGGATGTCTGTTATTTGAAGAAATTCGAACAACTTAGAATTCTTTTGAATTATTATTTTTTATCTGAAAAATCAAAGAATTCTTAAGAATTTTTTACACACACTCTCTGAGTAGGCTTCATTATACTTGTATATATACTTGTTGTTGATAACGTTTATTTATTTGTAAAAATTTATTTGAAGAAGGCTTTCGTGATATTATCATGCAATTTTCGTTTAGCATTAGGTTTAACATTTCAAGCATGTACCTTAATGGAGTAACCTTCAACTAGGCAACCCGACATGCATCGAAGTAACTCGATGCTGATCCAGCTTGATAAATGAGAGGTTGTCCTCGTTCGAGTTTCCCCTCGTATCGTTACAGCTACACGCTAGATGGCACAATTGACTCTTATTAAACGGTATTACCATTTTTGGTGAGAGTATCATGTGATTTTTACTTCGAAAGAAAATGAACTCGTTTGTTTCAACCATTTCTTCAAACTAAAGTTGTAAAAGTCTCCCATTGAAAGAGGAAATTCGTACTTCTTTTTTTCATTTTCAGTTGCGATATAATTATGAATCGACTTGAAGCAGAGTTTTAAGCCGTTGCAAAACACGTTATGCAATGCAATAGGCGGATGATAGTGACTCGAAACGAGTTAAACATTTTATGTAACGAGCTTTCTACGTCTGACACAAACATATCGGAAACTAAAGGTTTCCAACGGTGCAGATGGCTGCGCAAATCTTTCGCTTCTCAAGCGATCAATCAATCATGATTACCTATAAAATATGCATTCAATTACGAGTGCACGACCTCATGGCCATATAAATATACTGAATGTCATTATTATTATTATTATTATTATTATTATGTCACTTATTATTATATATCATAAATCGCGGAAAGAAATTCAATGTTGACAAAAGTTTATGTTCATTTCAACATTCAATGTCCACAATTAAAAAGTAACGTCAAATAGGGAAGAAACAATCTCTGAATTATTTTTTAATTGTTTTATAGAAGATTTTCCACATTTCTAATGTAATGGATTAAAAATTTTTTCGGTACAGTTAAAATTAATTCGTGAAACTATTAGCGTGTTGAAGGAGAGTAGGAGGGCTGTGACGGGGTTTGAGCAGAATTCGAATAGAGCATGTAGATTATTTAAAAACAATGTCGTTTATTTGAATCGCACAAGACATACACCGTATCTGCTATGTTTACAATTAGAGACCCCTGCGAGGAAAGCTCGGCCGAGCCTTCGCGAAGCTCATGGCCAGAGTTTACTCGGAGACGCCTGGGTTTTTTTTTATTTCTCGTATTGCCTTAATGTCGATCCTCGGTTAAAAGTGTCTCAATGCCAGGTTTTCTTTTTTTCAACCCGGTCACATACTGTCGCTAGAAACCGAGCTTCGGATTATTTTTACCCTGGATCAGAAGATTTCCTAAAAATCCAATTTCCCTGCTACGATATTTATCGTCTCCTGCGCATTTCTTTCCCGTAAATCGACTCCGGTGGAATCTCTTTCTCTCTCTGCCTCTTTCTCTCGCTTTCGTTCTCTTATGTATAATTATAGGAAATATTTCGTAGCTTTAAATTATGTCGACTGCCTAGATACTTCGCTCGACTATATATTCTTGACATTCGTTCTGGGATTATCTTTTACCATTTTTACGTGATTTACCCTGTGTAGAAACGTTAGAAACCGACCGGGGGGACACGACGGGACAGGATTATCTACTTATCAGTGCGTCGGTCGATCGAGATATAGCGAGGTGAATGTGTGATACCGTAATTCGAACACGGGCAAACGCTGACGTACCGTGATCGGCACGAATCCACCGTGAGTCGCCGTGGTGGTTTCCACGTTGGACTCGCAATAACCCATTCATCGTGACTGCAGCGTTTGCCGCGTCTCCTTAGCGCGAGGATATTCTTCCGCGTCGCATAAATTCGTCGTCCTCGTCGTATCCCGCCGGTCCGATCGCCCGCCGCGAGATTTGCATGTGTGACTCCTTTGTTTCGGTGAGGCAGGGAACTTGGTCCTATGTGGGATGAATTCGAAAAGGGTAATAAACGTGTGTATATGTGTGTGTGTATATGTGTGTGTGCGTGTGTACGTATGCGTATACGCGCGTGTGAGAAGAAACGGAGGAAGAACTCTTTTTCGAAACCAAAGTACGCGTTGAATGTGCCGCAGGATTTTTATCTCATCGATTATACACATACACACGTGTGCGCGAGCGCGCACACAGTGCTCCATCGAAGGGGGTTGCTTTTTCTTTCTTTCTCTCTCTCGCGTCTCCCTCGTGTCCACCCTTCCTTCGTTCGCGAACGACTCGTGGACGACGAAACACGCCGTTACGTGAGAGAAGGAAATCACTGCGCTGAATCTGTTCTCTTCCTCTTTCTCGTCACGATCGTTGAACAACTCTTCGACGACGCGTCTCTCTCTCTCTCTCTCTCTTTTTCTTTTCACTCCCTCTTTGTTTTCGGATCATCGCTACGGGCAGTGCCATTATTTACAATATGTAGTCGTATAAACGGAGAGCCTGGCATGTACGTATTTCAGGAATCGATCTAACAAACTTTTAACTAGATAACGAGAGATTTCTTTTTTTTATCTAGGGCCGTACACGTCTAACACCGAGAGAACTATCTGATATGAGTTTCTTTATCGTCTTTAATGCTTTTCTCATTCACACTCTCGTCATCGCGCAACACTCGCTCTCAACACTCATCTCCAGAAGGATAACACGCACAACGAAATCGCAAAAAGGACACGCAATCGTCACACGCACTCTTCCGTCGTTTCTCGTTTCGCGGAGTTATTTCTCCCATTTTTTTTATCTTATTGCCTAAGCATATATATATATATATATATATCTCTCTCTTTAGGAACAGTTCCCTTCGAAAACGCTTACGTTGCCGAGGCGTCGTTAAGGAAAACAAAAGGGAAAGGCTAGAAAGGAAAAAAAACTATTTCACTACTTAAAAATGGAACGCAAAAAACTCGAAGGACGATCGTCGCGTCGCCCGCGAAAGCCTCAGTCTTGGGCGAGGACGAGGGAAAACGGAAATCCGCCATTCTTCCAGGTTGCGCCTCGGTACGGCCGCGGGACGATTTTCACAGGATCAACGTTCGGTGTCGATCCTGCGAAAACCGAGCGTGGCTCGATCGGCCGCGACGGCAATAAATATAATTAACGAACAAAGCGCGCTGATGATAGTCTCGTCGTGGCTACAAAGCGACCGTCGAAGACGGGAAGGAATCGTCATGATTGTGAAATTGCTTCCGAGATTGTCCAGGACTGAACGTTTCAATTTGGATCTCGTTCATGATTGTTCTTAATCGTCCCCGCAATATACTTCCTTTTTCCAGTATTTCTAAGAGCGATTCCCCCGGCTTCGATGGACGTATCGTGCGACGCGCGCGATCAGCGGGCCATAAACGTAAACAACTTTGGCATTTTCTTAACCGTTAAGAACATCCGCGATAATAATTTAATATCGGTATAAAATAATGAAAGCGCCGCTTAAATTCACTGCAACCGTAATGATAATAGTGACAATAATAATAATAATAATAATATAATATAGAACACTAATAATGTGTGCAATAATAGTAATAATGAGACAATAATAATCATGTATTACGAAACAATAATAATAATAATGATAATAAAGAGCAATAATGATCTTAATAAAGATAATAAAGTTGCCTATAATAGATATAATACATTGTACATAGGATTGAGTTAGAGGCTAGGTACCAGCTTCTTTCGTGTTTTACGTAAATCAATTACTCTCCCAGTGTATCCTAGCTATTGATATATATATATAATATATATATATATATATATATATATATATATATATATATATATATATATATAAATAACAGAATCTCGAATATATCGATGCTTTTAATTATATATATATACACGGATCGCCGAAGTCGCCGTTCTCCTTACGAGCTAAGGAAATCGATGCATTGGAAAGGAAAAAAAATAGAAAGAAGAAAGAGGGCGCTTCGGTTCTACCGACG
>NW_022639523.1:695346-698866 GCF_010583005.1 Odontomachus brunneus
TATATATATATATATATAATATATATATATATATATATATATATATATATATATATATATATTATTAAATAAATAATCTTCAAATGCGATAATAAAGTCAATATGTTTGTTATCTTATTTATAATATTTATACTTTTTGCATTTTTATCTTCATATTTATATATGTATACATATATATATTTATATCTCTCTTCTCATCTGTATGTATATATATGCAGATTTATATTTATAGTGTCTTTTTCCGTTATATTTATAACTATTTATAGCGATATATAATTTAAATAGCTGTACTGAGACTCGCAAACTGGTAACCATTCGTTCGTTCTCTAATGAGTTAAACACGAAGTTAGGACTTCTTGTCGATATATCTTCTCTCTCTTTCTCTTTTTCTCTCTCTTTCTCTTTCTCTCTTTCTCTCTTCATACTTTATCCTCAAGTCGCCTGAACGTCGTCTTCGCGCGTTTCGTTCAGTCTTCGCGAGCGTACGAGGATCATTTCTCTCTCGAACGAGACGAAAGACCAACTCGTTCAACTGGGTCTTCCGTCTCTCGTTGCTCCTTCAAACTCGTCGAACCTCCGGGCCGTTTCCAGGCCCTTGGGTCGGACGTCTCGAGATCGCGTATCGACCTACCACCTCTCCTAATCCCGAGAGGTGACCTCGGACATTTCGCGTCGAAAGATCCTGCTGAAGTCGCGCTGTCGGAGTGCACACGTCCCTGGCGAGATCAGTCCGGCCTCGCGCGACTTACAGTTGTTTGTCTCAGAGATCTCCCTTGTTCTCGAGGTCCCTGAGGAGGAAGATCCCCGTCTTTAGTACACTGGGTAAGGCGGCCTGTGCGGCCACAGCGGCGGGATCGGCGGTAGGCTTCCGTTCCAGGATCAAGTATCCTTGCTGCTGAGCGAGGAGTCCTCGTCTTTGATCACTGGATACGGAATGTCTAGCTTAGGGCCCTGCTGTACCACCACCACGCACTTCCTCATGTGCTTCTCCAGCGTGCTCGGCACCGAAAATGGCATTTCGCAAAAGCGACACTTGTACGTATCCTTACCGTGTCGACCATGAGTCTTCATGTGCCTGGTTAGCTTCGAGCTTTGAGCGCACGCGTATGAGCAGAGCTCGCATTTGTATGGCTTCTCGCCGGTGTGCGATCGCCTGTGCACCGTCAGGTTCGAGCAGTTCTTGAAGACCTTGCCACAGTACTCGCAGGTGTCATTCCGACCGCTTCGCTCTTTTTTCAGCAGCGGACTCGGTAGGCCCTGAAGTGCCAGACTCGACGTCGTAGCCTTGGACGCCTTACGGAACTCGTTGTTCTCTAGATAATGCGGACTAGGTAGCCAGAGACCGCCAAAGTCCGGTCCAGAGGACCTAGGAAATCCCTGACCGGAAAAGATGTTCGGTGTCGTGGAGGAGTTGAAATTCGTAGGCGAGAGCGCGCTCTCCTTCTCCTTGTTGTTGTTCAGAGAATTGGTGAGATTGCACGGCGAGTCAGTTTTCAGAAACCCACTACGATGGTTCTCTTGCAGGGCTTGTCGATAAGCTTCCGAGTACTGAGCGATATTGCTCAATCCGAACTTCTCCATGAGATCACCCACCAGACTGGCCGGTTTCTCAACCCGACCACCGCTCTCCTCACCGCTTTGCCCTTGAGTGGTGCTCAGGTCCTCCGGTGTATTTTCCTCCGCGTCCTCTCGTTCGTTCTTCTGTTCGTTCTCCTCGATTTCATCCAGGTCCATATTCTCGTCGCAGCTGGATCCGTCATCCGGTACGGTCTCAACGCTGCCTTGTGGACTTGCAGCTGAATTCAAATGATCTTGGTGTTCCTTTCTCATGTGCTTCCTCAATTCGGCGAAGCTAGCCACTTCAATTTCACACACCTCGCACCTTGCCGGTGTGCTTTGGCTGTCTTGCATGCCTTCCTGCTGTTGCTGCTGCTGTTGTTGCTGCTGCTGCTGCTGTTGTTGTTGCTGCTGCTGCTGATACTGTCTCTCCTTATCCCGATGACTCCGACGATGAACGATTAAATTCGACTGGAATCGAAACTTCTTGTCGCATACCTCGCACGTATACACCGTTTCCGACGAGGAATCAGTAATGATCGGCGTAGAGGCCACTGGTGGACTAGTTTTTTCACTGTCCGTCGAGTTGTTGTTGTTATGATGACCCACCGGGCTCTGGCTGTAACATGGTGGCGAGTTCTCCTTCTGATGATTACCGTGAGTTAGATTCGTAGGATTAGTCGTGGCTGGGCTAGGAGGTTCCACCGACTGAGAATGAGACTGTGATTGTTGTTGTTGCGACTGTGGCTGCGGCTGTTGTTGCGGCGCCGGCGGCGGCGGTGGTTGTTGCTGTTGCTGCTGCTGTTGTTGCTGTTGCTGCTGAACAGTGTTGACAACCGGAACCGGCGGTACCGGCGGCGGAGGAGGGGGATTCGTGGTAGGATTACCGCTAGTAGGTGGAGCCGCGCCTAAGGACGGATTAGCGAGGCTCCTTAGGCGCGCCGAGTAAAAATCCAGGTTCGCTTCGAGTGGTGGTGGGTGTGCCTGACCAGCGAGACCGCGACCGTGCGAAAGCTCGGCCAAATTTGCCAGGTTCCGGGCGTTGTTCAAAGAGTCCAGCGAGCTGCGCACCAGCGGATCTCCTAGATTCAAGCCGTCCATGCCGCGAAGTGGGTCCCCCAGATTCTGCAGGTTTCGCGTGGCTGTCTGTAGCTCTTGAAGACCCCTGTAACCCGCCAGGGGATTCAGGGTAAGGAAGTCCGGCCTGAACATAGGTGGGAAACTTCGTTCCAGGTGTTGGGGTAGCCTCAGGAAACTATGGAGAGGATCGCCCACCAGAGAAGCCGAGGTCTGTAGCTGTTGTCGACTGCCGCTACTTCCGCTGGTGTTGGTGCCACCCGACGAGTTCGCTGCAGAGGAGCTTCCGGTGGACTTGCCGCTCAGGTTCAGATGATTCGGCGGGCTGAGGTGATGTGCGTGCGTCGGCGTAGGCGTCGGTGGACTCGGTGCCGGGGTGTTTGACGAGGAGTTCGTCGACGAGGAAGAGGAACAGTAGAGACGAGCGCCATGCATGCTCTGTACATGCTGAAGGAGCTCCCACGCTGAGCACAGTCGCCGGGAGCACTGAGAGCACTGCAGCCACCTTGGCTCTGAAACAGACACACCGACGTCGCGGCGGTTAAGGGTCGTAGTCGTCATCGTAGCGCTCGAGAAATTTTGTTTTGGAGGATTTTCTATCGTCGACTTTGTCTGATTCGTAAGAGCTTTTTGATTGAGTTCACTTTTCACGCGTGAGATCGTAAGCTTAATTCTTCAAATTGATTTTACTCCCGAATTCCTGAAGGGTTAATGTTGCGTCAGAAATATATCTTAAAGTTCGCGAAATTTTCTTTGCACTAAACGTCGTTAGCATATGGTTGTACAGATACTCTGAAAGTGAAATTTTATTTTGGCGAAAGAAAACGAGAGACAAAGAGAGAAAGAGAGAGAGAGAGAGAGAGAGAGAGAGAGAGAGAGAGAGAGA
>NW_022639523.1:699912-748786 GCF_010583005.1 Odontomachus brunneus
GAGAGAGAGAGAGAGAGAGAGAGAGAGAGAGAGAGAGAAAGATAAAGAGAGAGAAAGAGGAACTTTGACAGGACCGCGATATAATTTAACGGATTACAGTCGCGAATAACATGATTATAAGTCTCTGGATATACCGTAATAACCTGACGATAGGATTTGAGGCTTCACGGTGGGTTTCACGGGCTTACGACGACAGCTCGTAAAACGCGCGTACGTACATCTTTTCGTCCATGTGTATGTGCATGTGTTAACGTGTGTGCACGCGCGCGCGTACATGCCCCCGAGTCCCGCTATCAATTTTCGAACCACCCTTAATTTCGCGGAATCGGGACGGAGATCGGCCCCGACCGATTGAATTCGGAATTCAAACGGCGCGTCTGTGTCAAATTGCGGTTCGGGCCGGCGTTGCGGGGGCTTAAAAATAATATCCTCGTGAACGACGGTCGACGCGCGGGGGTCGGTTACCACGGCATGCGGCTGAAACTGACCCTTAACGACTTCTCGACCCTCCTACCCTACGGCGCGAGCGAGAGCTTATGACACGGGAGGGACGGGTTTTGAATTTCAATGTTTTTAATCCGGAATATCAGATTTTCGGCCATTTTTCACGCCCCACGTAGCGCGGCTCCGTAGACGTCCGACGCGACTTCTTCCGGGGCGACTACGTGGGATTTTATTAATTCGGCGTCGCCCCATCTCGACGAGGATGAGAGAGGAGGCCGTCGAGAGCAGGAAAGGACAGAGAGCGGAGGATGCACGCGCCATGTGCTTAAGGGCGACCCTCACACTTCGCGAGTGAAAGCACCGCGAAACATTACGCGGCGAGCATATTCTCCCGCATCGTAGCGCCGGACGTTAGGGCTTGAGGGGAAGAGGGTGGCTTGAATTTATGTCTTGACAGATACCGTGCGGGATTTCTTGAGACATCGATTAATCATCCCTCGCGGAATTATATATACTTTTTTTTTAATTTTAATTGTGCAATACGCACGTTGTGCAACTACGTGCGTTTTGATCCTTCCGTATCGCTTCAAATAATCGATCGATTTTGAGGAAAAATTTAGGTACGATCTTCCGACACCCGTATAACTTAACATCGCGAGAACATGTCGATGATAATGATAACGCTGACAATGTCTAGAATAATCAAATACAATATTTTACGGACGTTTGTGTACACCACGCGAAAATCTTTTGTTAGTAATAAAAAATAAAAGAAAAATTATGCCAATAGTACACGGTATTCCCAAGCGGTCACCCATCTAAGTACTAACCGTGCCCAACGTTGCTTGACTTCAGTGATCAGACGAGAACTGGTACTTTCAACGGGGTATAACCGTTGACACTTGCCAACACAAAACATTACTTTCACAGTGATCAAGAGGGATTTTTTATTTATTATTTCCTTTTATCTTTCTCAAGTATAGTTTTTTCAAAAGGATTTATTCATTTGAATTAATTTCCCTGCTACATAGCTTTTACATATTATGTGTATATCAATTAAAGATTATAATCTCATAATTATAATCTTAATTTAATAATAATAATGTCATAATTTTTTTAATGTGAAAATTCTCGGTCGCTCTCCTTTAGGATTTCGTGTCTAAGAGAAAATTGATTTAATGTTATCCCAAGTTAGAAATTTTTAATTTGGTTGTAATTTTCTCTTCTATTAACAGACACGCACTATCGTTCCCCTAGTGTTAAAGAAACTTCCTAACCACGAACGAGCCCCCGGAGCACCGCGGATTCCTTTCTCCTTCAATTCGGCAACCGGACTCGCTCGGCGAGTTCGTGGACGCGAGCGTGCCGCAGCCGGATGAATAAATACGCTCGCACCGTTGTTCGGGAAGAAACTTCTTAGACGAGATAAATATGAGCGCGCTGTAGCGGGCAGGGGTGCTTCCTCTTGTAAGAGATTAAAAAGTTCAGAGTCTCCTCCACCCGCGTCGTACCTTACTGTCTCGCGGTACTACGGCGACGGGAAGGAAAGTCAGCCGGAGACAAAAGGCTGCAGCAAAATAAAGTGGTCCTAATTAAATGGCCGTTCGTGATAGGGAGAGATCTTTGTTAGGAACGCAGCTTCGGGATCGTCTTAAAGCCGAACAATCGGCCGGATTGCGGCGTATTTTTAGCGATAGACTACCTTGAAAACATTACTTTCGCAGTGATCGAGAGAGATTTTTTTATTTACTGATTTCTTTCTACCGATTTTACTTTCTTTTTTTTTATTACTACTTCCTTTTATCTTCCTTAAGTATAGTTTGTTTTGTTAAAAGGATTTATTCATTTGAATTAATTCCCTGCTACATAGCTTTGATATATGATATGTATATCGATTAAAGATTATAATCTCATAATTATAATCTTAATTTAATAATAATAATGTTATAATTTAATACTTTTATAAATATCAATTAAAGATTATAATTTTTATAAGCTATAATATATTACAATGGCTCGGACTACTTTAAACTACCAAAACTTTATTAAAAATCAGCATTTTTGGACATATTTTTTCAGAAATATAGAAAAACCTCAACTATATACTGAGTAAAAAATGCTTGAAAATTTATTTGTGTGAAAGTTTATTCGTAAAAGTAAGTTTTATTTTACAGAAATAAACTTTATATCACATAAATAAATTTTCCAGTATTTGTTCTTAGTGTAAAATAGTCGGCGTAATAAAATAAAAATTTGCAAACAGTTTTGTATGCTATATTTGGAACTTCTTCAGATTCTTTATGAATGTTGGTGAATGATTGAATGTTCATTCAGGTTTCGCAGACCCAATCAGAATGTTAATAACACATTTATTCTTCTATAATAATATATAAATGCAATAACAATAATAACTTTATCGCGTGCAGCCAACGAAAATGCATAAAGAGATAGAAACTAGCTTTGTATAAGTATACAATTATATTAAATAATACAGCGTGGCTACTCAAAGTAAATATTTTCAACGGCTTTACGAGTTACTTCCTCGTTTCCTCGTGCAATTTTCACGTTACAATGTCGACGTGAGAGTACTCAGGGCAATTCGTGGAAACGCAAGACTTCGAGAGATCGTCCGATGACTAGCAGGATGTGAAGACAATGAATCTTAAATAAAATTAGGAACAACCCGACGCCGTCAGCGGGTAAATGATAGTTTATGCCGCGACAATACACAATGGAACACATTTCGTTGTATGTAACAAGGTGCTAAGTAGAATAACGAGCCCGACAGTGGGCGAGGGACTTTTCTTTCGCCGTTCGTGCTGACCTTTCACCAGGATTACGCTTGCAGCGTTCGTGCGTCGTACCGTGCGGGGAACGAGCGACGATCTCGTCGCGATCTCATCCCATTGACGCGCGCGAATTTTTCGATTGTCGGAAAGAGCGAGGAGAAAGTCGGCGAACAAGACGCGAAGGAATAAGCGAGGGATCCACGACGATTTCCACGATATGACATTCTGAAGTGGCCGTGCGAATTTAGACGCGCGCGAAACGAAATTCGTCGTGTCGTCCCGATATATCGTCGGGATTTTCCAAAATTTCTGCTTTCCCTCGAATATCGATCTTTCACGGCGCGTTCACACACCTTTATAATTCTTGGTGCTGCAATCGAAGATCTAAACGATCGGCGGCATTCGCGCGGCAACGCGGAGGAACGAATCGGGCCGGATGGAAAAGTTTCGAAATTTTCCTGAGTCATCCGGATCCTTCGGCAGGACGAGCGCGGGGTACAAATTGGCTGGGGGCTTGCGGCGCCGAATAGAAATTAGGGAGTGAGGAAGAGAGCGACGGTATCGAATCATCCCCGAAACAAGCACCCGGCCGAGTGGTAGAGCGCGAAAACGCGGCATATTGTTTCACGCTTCGGGCGTTAACCGCCATCGCAGCCCATCGTCGCCGCCTCTTCGCGCCCTCGTCCTTTTCTTCGGCCGGCTCCGTTTTTCCCCGGAAGTCGAAAATATTGCCGACTTCCCCGGGGAGAGAATGCCGACGGGGCGGCGCGCGAGATAAGCAAGTGCTCGAGTATAATAAAGGTGTATCGATTCACAAGCGGGCGCCTTTCATATGCAAACCTCTCGCGGGTGGCCATCCGTTAGGATTATTTCTTCAGATTTCCCGGGCCGTGTCTATGGGAAATGGCCTGGCTAGACCGCTGGAAGTCGAAAAACGCAAGTGTACGTTATCGCTTCTGCTACGACTCCATCGCTGGGCAAACGGAGAATTCGGTGCGCGTCGTGCGATCGCGCACTTTCGGCGAGGTCGCGAAATCAATCGACGGACTGACTTCCGGGACCGTCAACAGTCTATATTTAGAAAATGGAAGTTACGTTGAAAGATTGTAAAATAATCATAAGTTTATATCTGACAGATGAAGATCATACAAACATTTAATTGTCTTTAATTTTCATTTACATGTTTGAAGCATATGAATTTGAGATGATCCTTATCCACAGTTTCTTAACACACATCTTAATAAAATTGCTCATAGAAAAAAAAGATTTGGTTGGATTAATTAAATATCTAGTGAGATGTGAACTATAATTCAGGCTAAAGTCATCAGAATTATGTTCAAGTTAACAAAATTCCGATAATTTCAATCGGAATTCTGGTTTGTTCACACATTTCACCAGATATTTGGTTAATCCAATCTTTTTTCCGCGCTGATCACGGCTGATATTTTTGTAAATCCACAACGCATTGTCGTGGAAGAATTTGCAAGTCGGGAACAGGAGCTGTGCTTAGAGAGGACAGTTCAGATGAACAATATGCCTGCGCATGAGACTCGGCCCTTCGACGATAGTGACCGAACAATTTTCCCCAGAAATTGCCCGACAAATTGGCCCACACGGCGTTTACGGGCAAATCGTTCGGAACACCATTGTTTAACAGCGATTCGAGGCCTGGTCATCCTAGGAATACTTCCTCTTTCAACCCTTTTACGGGAGACTTAACACGAATCTACCCCTCCTCGTCGACGCGGTGCTCTCCTCGAAATACGTTTCCGCAGGCTCTTTAAATTTGCCTCTCCGATACCGACAATTCTTCAGTAAATCAGTTATTTCGCGAAACTCGTGAATAAAAGAATACCGGGAAGATTTCATACGATTTAAATCAGTCCTACCGCTATCGCGCCATTTCTTTTTAGAACGACGATGCGGGCGTATCGATCGATGGAAGGAAATATTCCGCAATACTAAAGATCGGAAGAGACATTTCGCGGTTTGATAAATCATTATAGCTTGAAATCAATTATCGACTACACGCGTGACTATAGATATCGTGTTAACCGGCGTATTCTGGTATTTGTACGCGAGCGAATTTTAATCGCGTGCATGCGACCGTGTATCGCGCTCCCGAAAATCTTTTTGGACGGGACACATCTGCCGCCCAGTGACGTCACACGCTACACACGCACGCACGCAAGCACGCACATACAAACATATACAAAGGCCTTTAATCCGGTATGGCGTGTGACAATATTAAAATATCGATTAGCCAACGTATGCGACGTATGCACTTTGTCGCTGATACAAGGGCTGCACTTAAAAGGGGCAGCGCGTAGCGGATCATGTCCAGGTGGGTAGTTTGTGGGTGATTTTAATCATTTTACTGGACCCATTAATTAAATAACCAACCGAGATAACTGTCACGTAATAACGAAAAGTGTTCGACGAAACATATTAATAAATAGCCGGCAGTAATTTGAAAAGGCCAAAAAGTACACAAAAGAGCGAGAGTGTGGAAAAATATATTAAATGAATGAATTACTCGCATACACAAGCCATAAAAAATATTAAAAATATGTTTAATAGATAGATCGTGGCTACGCGATTGATAGAAGTAGGTAAACATCAACCGCTTTTGCTATAACAAATATCACATTACGTATATGCAAACATTGTATGTTGAAACATTGTATGTTTTATCCCAATAGATAAAAACTGAATCGGTATTAATATCCAGCTATCGTGTCGCGCCCGTAACTGCAGCCTAGCCTACTGATTTTCTTCCAGCGAATTTTTATTTACGACCGTCTCTCAACCTACCGCAGAGCCTGTCGAGCGACAAAGAGCCAAAGCCGTTAAAATCGCGAATGTGACGACCGGCGCGATTCTGTCCTCTCCGAAGGAATATTCGAATGGTCGCGTAACATACTCCTTGTGGTCACTATAGTTCCGCGAAAGTATTGCTCGGAGAGTGCTTCACGGGCCTTTATGCCCTCCGTCACTCAGTTTGTCTGTCCGACCGCAAACCTCGCGAACGGACCACTGTGGCTATTAACCCCTCTCTTCAGAGTCAAGTTTCAATTTATTAGAACCATACGAGTCTTTCTTGGATCGTTGCGGAATGGTCGCGTCCACGAACTGGAACAATAGTATCGAGAGCAGGCGAAATTACGAGTACTCACGCATTGCAAGTGAATTCACGTGTGTCGAATTGCAAACGGTTCGAAAGTCCGTCGCAAACGAAACGGAAGCGTAGCGTTTTTCTATCTGAGAGTTACGAAGGTGCGTAATGTGATGTGTTTCTCTCTCTCTCTCTTTCGCCATGATCTACCTTCATAGCTACTTCATTCTTTTCGCAATGTTACACGACGAGAGAAAGAGAAGAAACCGGCGAATGACGGATTCGTCTTACGTCGAGGACGTAAGGGAAAAAATTAATCAAAAAGCCACTCGACCTGGTAATTTAAACGCGTCGTAGCGCGCTGGAGTCGTGTATATTGAACTTCTGCTTTGTAAGCTTTGATGACGTTTCTTCTCCTCCTCTTCCTCTCTCACTCTCTCTCTCTCTCTCTCTCTCTCTCTCTCTCTCCTCCCCTCTCTTACTCGTGAGATTCCTTTTACGAGACGCGCGAGGTAAGCGCAAAGGAAGCGGAGAACGCAGCCACCTTGTCATTGTCGGGGAAGAAAGGAGGTAAAATATGAACTGGAGCAGTCGAAACGGAAGCGAACTCCTCAAAGGACCGACCATATTGAAGGCTTGCACGTTGAATTTTACATCAGCGTGCTTGTTCTCCTATTTTATTCTCATCAGTCGCGAGATTTATCACGATATTTACGCGGTAAACGCCGCGCGCACGCGGCAATCAGGTTTCATACTATTCAATAAATGACTCGGATATCAAAGTACTACGATTAAAACGAATAGCGAGAATAAATTAACGATAAAGTATGTAACGCAAACGAGCCGGTTCCGGCGGTGGTAATGCGAAATGCGCAGCTGAAAAAGTTCCCGATGTCGGGTTTCTAGTTCGCGCGCCGTCCTCCCGTCGTTGGCTTCCTTCCGCGCGCGAACGACGGAAGGAAGAAGGACGAAAAAGTTGCAGGACCCCGAAACCCCGAGCGACAGCCAATTCGCAAGCAATTCTCCGCTCACCTCGGGCGGTCCGGGAAGTCGTCGACTTTGCTAGGACCGAGACGGCGGGAAAGAAGGGCGGCGAGAGAGAGGAGGGCGGAAAGGAGCCATAAAGCTGCCAGGGAAAAACCTCACCCGCGGACCGAGAATTAATATTCCCAGACAAACGTGACAGATAGATCAAATCTGCATCTCACCGGGAGCGCTGGCTGGTGTCAATTTCGACGGATTATCGCTCCTTTCCTCATCCTCTTCCGTCTCCGCGCTTTCCCTCGACTTTCATACCGCCGGACGTAAAGCTCTCTCTTTCTCTCTGTTTCTCTCTCTCCGAGCGCGCGTCATTCTTTTGCGGCTCGTCCTCTATTTTCGCGCTGTAGCCGAAACTTCCTCTGCGTTACAGATTTTTCCAAGCTGCCGGCGAATTCGCTTAGACGAAGATGAAAAGAGGTAGAACTTTCTTTTTTCTCGCATGGATTTTCCGCGCGATTGACGAGCGCAAAATCGCGTTAGCGCCAATCGAATCGTCATTTTTCGGCGCGCCGCTCACGAGATTCGAATCTGTGGGGAAACTGCCAGAGAAACTGCGGAAGGGACCCACGCTCCCGGTTGCGGAGCACCGAGGGTCCTGGCACGTCCTGTCAGTGCCACCCCACGTGCGTGTTTCCGATACGCGTTGCCTTACCTGTTCGCATGCAACGCCCGAGAATCGACCGTACACTCACACCAGCGCACGTTTGCCCATATGGACACGCTCGTGTGGACGGCTCGTGCGGACCACGTGGCCGAACAATAGGACGATTCTAATTGGGCTTTTCGACGTGGTTGTCCGGTAGCAAAAAATCCGACAAAAAAGGCGACAAAAGGGGCTTAACCGGGGAATATCCCCGGCGCGGGCGCACGGAGGGATGAGCACGAGCGAGGAGTATTCTTATAGCGATCGTAGACCAGTTCGGAAAGGGTTAACTCTGTCTCTCTCTGTCTGTCCTTCTCTCTTTGTCTCTCTCACTTTCTGTCGGTCTCGCTGCTGGAGAACGCGTAACTAGTGGAAGGGTGGTCGGGGCGAGTTCCGCGGAGCGTGATGAAACTTTAAAGAGACACCGGTGCGCGAGCGACCGCCGATGTGCCGCTCCTCGGGAGCGCAATTATGTTCCATCGTGATCGTTGTCCTCGTTTTCCACGCCGCTACAAATGTAACAGTCAGTCCTCGATTTGAGGTCTCTTTTTTTTCCCCTCGCGTAGATTTGCATCGCCATCGAAACGAATATCCGAGATCGCCACTTGTTCGTGTAAACCATTTAAAGAAATGTATGATCGACTGCCTCGCGTAATTGAATCAGGAAGAAAATTCTCCTTCTTCAGCCGTGGAAATTTTGAGACCGTTATTAAGTGAAAATAATTTAATTGCGAGGGAAAATAGAGGTACTGACAGTGGCCGTCATCGAGGGTCGCGGGAGAAATTCGTTCTGCGTTGCAAAGCAGGTTCTTGCGTCAATTTGCACGGTTAAGCGTTGCATAAGAATCTCAAAGGAGAGACATTCGATTCGTCGAGGGTGTCGCCGGCGTGAATTTCGTTTGAGGCCGCGATGGACTCTTTGAGGTTAATCGGAGTAAACCTCAATCCCCGCTGGCGATTTGTCGGCTGCGAAATTTAAAGCAGCAGCTCTCACTTCCATCAATTGCAATAAGTGATCTTAAAAATCTTAAAAATTACTTAAAATTATTATACCGAGTAACGCGTTTTTCCTGATATTTAATCAAATAAATAACCGTCCGGTGGTATTTGAAAGAGTTAGATTCATCGTTACAAAATTGTTATTACATAATTAATTTACGTATCAGCGATAGGTTCCACTGTATTCGTCACAGCATGAGGATTGCGCTCATAAGAACTGATGAACGGAAAAACTGCAACAATAATGTTCGGATAAATAATATACGATAGCAAATTTTTTTCTTTCTATGTATAAAATAAACGACACAGTCGCGACACGAAGGCGCTTAATGCGAGTTTGTGAGCTGCGAAAAAGAAAAAGAAAGGAGTATTAGGAACGAAAGTTTCGTCTTCCGCGCGCGACAGTCGCGATCGGTTCGATTGTAGTTCAGCTCCGTTTCGCACAAAGGAGCCGAGTACGAAGAAGATAACACAGTACTTTATCCAGCACGAATGAGGACGCTCGCGCGTTAAACCCTTCGACATACGACAATGTAGTCCCGGGACAAAAGGGGGGTCATAGGATTGAAGGGCACTAGAGAAGAAGAAGGGGTGGCAGGGGGCAGGTTCACCCCAATCTTTAAGCGGGTGGTTTAAACTCAAAAATCGGATCCTACCGACCTATTGTTCGTGTTCGTTCGACCAGGTTCGACATCACATGGCGCAGACCCCGTATAACGATACTTTAAAACGCCCCCCTATCTTCCACCTCCTTCGGGCGGTCGACAATTCGCCAAAGCAGCATTTCGAACCGATAGATTTCCCGGCGCACACCTACAACGACGGAAAATCCTGACGCCCCGTTCTCGTGCCGCGCACTCAAATCTGCAATCTAACAAAACCGGCTGCGAAATTGGACAGAGAAATTCCGAATTGTTCCGTGAACGATGATCTGAGTGGGTTGCGCTTACATATTTCATTTTTCCGTATGAAACTGCGTCGCACTGAGGGAGAGAAATGGTTGATCTAACTAAAATTATAATTACTTTTGGCTCCAACCATATTTCTTGGTTGTTCTAACGAACATGGTAGCAGTAACATGTAAGTTATTAATATTGTAACAGGATTTACTAATAAGAATTATTTTCTGAATCGTAATTTGTAAGAATTATTTTTCTATATGATTATAACTATAAATGCCAAGCATTTCTCTCCTCGATGTAAGCAACTGATCTCTTTCAGAATTGCAGAGAAAGAGAGAGAGAGAGAGAATAAGAGAGAAGTTCAATTCTTAAGTTTATTAGTAACGCGCCAATATCACGAGTATCATACATCTTAGTATCTACTATCTACCCACGAATATCTCGTCCATATTCGCACTTTTGAAATCTGTTTACCAAAAATGATCGGGGAACAGCGTTGTTTAAAAAATCGCACGAGTCTGCGTCGTAGTTGAGGGGGAAAAACGGAAGGGCGAGGGGATCGCGGGATCTTACCGGAATTGACTGTGTTCGTGTCGGCGTCTACGGACTCGGTCTTTTGCTTCTTCGGCAGGTCTTCCTTGTCCTCATCCGGAGCTTCTGTCCGTCTCTTTGGCGTCGAGCTGGCGCTCGCTTTAAGGTCGATCGGACTCCCGGCGTCCGGTCCCGGACCTTGCGGCGTCGGCGGGCTCTCCAGTCGACCGCTCCTCTTGTTGATCGGTGCGGAAATACTGGGTACCGAGTTCAATTTCGAGTCCGGATCGGTCTTCAGGGCGAGGGCGTCCTCTGGGTCAGAGTCCTCCGGCGCAGCCGTCGCCGGTGGACTGTGGCAGCCCTGGAGGGTGCTCCGACAATGGTTGACCTTGTGCTCGATGAACCGGACAATCTCGCCGAGGGGGTAGGACGCCCTACAGCCCCCGCATTGGACGGTGTCTGGGGACGTGGTGTTTTGCGAGGTTTCCGCTGCAACAGGAAGAGAGAGAGACGTGTTTCGTTCAGTCACATTATGTCGTGTTTAATTCGTGTTTAATCGGATAGCGTACGAGAGTACACAGAGAAAATTTTATAAGAAAAATGAATATAGAATTTTGTAGCTGAAAAAAAGATCGACATTCTTCAATAATTGACTATTTTATTCTCATTTCATACGTACTATTTATATTTTAGGGACTGAAATGTGTGCTGTAAAAGAATTTGTTACGTTTCTAGAGAAATTTACTATATATCTCAATAAGATGGATCGTGTACTACTAGAAATACAGTGTAGTAGAAGTGTTTGTAGAAGTACAAAATGAAAAGCATTTGTTTGAAAAAAACTATAATATTCTCTCCGTAGAAGTGTTTTAATTAGATTACGTAAAAGGTATCAAAAGCTTGACATATTTTTTTATTAATTAATTGGTATCTTCGATGACACACTTTGGATTTGATGTTTCCTTCTTCCGCAACAATACTCGACGCGACTATAGCTTTCGAGTTATACACGATTAGATATGTCTCAGAGGTAAAGTTTGTAGGTTCTTATTTTCTATAAGCGAATATAATAACGTCACGATACTGGTAATACAGTTTTTCAGAGAAAGTAATACGTCTCTACGTGGACAATCACATAGTTGCGACGTATTGGCTCGTGGTGGACGTTATTTGATTGTGCTATAACATAATGAACAGCGTATTACTGCAATTGTACCGCGAAGAAACCTTTCAATTACCGCTTTCCGGCTCCGAGCCAGCGAGCGGTGAAAGCAATGTCAGTATCGGCTTATTACTATCGATATTTACGTGTTACAGATATCGTTATATAACCAATCGTAGACATGTGTCGCGTACATTATTCGCAGCGAGACATTAATCATTGCGATTTACGATACCCATTAATCTGGCGCAGCCATAATTCCGCGCCGAGGTATTAAGTCGTACAGCTCTGTACGAACAGATTGTCTTCAGCAAGTAGCCGTAAGACCCTCAATGTAATTAAACGTAATTGAACTAAATGATTTAAAACTATATCCATACTTCGTCGCAATTGAATAATGGATCTCTAACATTTATCCTGTGGCGCATCGACTGCTTTCCTGATAGATAACGGGGAGAATACATAGATATCGGTACACATTTGAGCGCCGATTGCGCAAACGAATCTACCTCTCTTGCAAGAGTATCGATTTCGGGTTGCGACGGTTTTTCCTTTTCACGATTCAATTTCCACGCCCGCGACTCTCTACGATGTCTCGTGCGGACACCATCGCCGACGGTATTCGTCTAATCCAAGCGCGAGAGAGAGCGGACTTTCCCCGGATAACAAACAGGACTAATTTCCTCTTACGCAACCGTTATAATTCACCGTCGGTCCGAGGGGGCAGAGGTCCCGGGGTCAGCCGCAGACGTAACAATTCACTTTTGAGTGTCCTTCACGAGAGAGAAATGCCATCGCGTGAGGCTCCTCTCGCGCGAGACGTCTCACGCCCTTTCTCTTTCGTACGTTTCGCGCATTAACATAGAGATTGGCAGGAGTCGCGTATATATCGATCTTTCCTTCGGCGAGTCGAGTATCCATATCTGTCCGAATGGGGCTGCCAGGCTCGCGACGAAACAAGAAAAACCCTCCGCCGTCTTGGCGATCGTTCTCCACCCTTCCTCCGCCTCCTCCTGCTCACCCTCTCGCCGTCGTCGCCTCACCCTTTGCTCGTTTCTTCCTTTGTCCTCTCTCTCGCGCACGTAATCCCGTCTCGCTTTCGCGCACGTCTCTCTTCCGAGAAACCTCCGGGTTCTTCTCCTTCGCTTTCGAGCGCTTCTTTTTGTAGCCTTTACGCCAACCCCTGTTTGTTTACCCCTGGCTCTGCTACCGTTTCCTTCTCCGTTCCTTTTCTCGGTGTGCGCTCAACACCGTTCGATTCTTTCGGGGCGGAGCTCGCTTGACCATTGGCCAAGGCGCAAGCCCGAGCTCGCTTCAACCCTTTGTAGTCCGAGTTACACCCCGGTCTGTGGGCTGAGCACGGATTTGCGGACGTGGAGTGCGAGTCAAGGACTTCTTATATCGATTGCGGCTATTTCGCGATAGATCCTTTATTTTCGTACTTGGAAGTTTCGCTAATTTGGCCATGTATTAAAAGGCGAATCCTAATCTTGGAATCTATGAAATACTTTTGTATTTTAAGTAACACATCGTTAACAAATTTTATTTTAAAGCCGCGCGAATTTATATATTAAATTCTACTCAAATTTTCCCAATGGACATGCGGAAATAGATTTTCCATGATGTCATAGAATCATCGTGAAAACGCAACGAGCCTTAACTCGACAATGTTCCATTCTGACCGCGCTCTGATGTCCATCCCACGACACGATGAACAATTCAAACGAACTCCATAAGAAAGATACTTTCGCATGCCTCATGCGTACGACCGCAAGATTCCGATAAGGATCTATCTCTTCAGCCCTTCACCGGACGAAATCGACCCGAAGTGGAGCTCCTTCTTTTTTTCGCAGCTCCTATCTGCACTTCTCCTCGTTTTTCAACGGAAGAGCGACGGTAGCAGGAAGCGAGATAAGTCCGCGGAATCTCACTGCGTCGAGACTCGTGTTCGAACGAGACAATTGTGCGCCCCGGGTGACACCCCGCGCATTCTTCGTAGGAACGCGAGATTTTCATCGCGCTCGTCCGAGATCGTCGCCGACGATCGAACGCGAGAAGAAAGGGAGAAAGGGAAAAGCGAGACGCGCGGCAGCGTTAAAAATCTGATAGTATTTTCGATAAAAGTCCCAGAGAGTAAAACGACGTCCGGTCGGGTCTCTATGGTGCTGGTCGGCGTGCTGATGGGGAAGAGGGAAAAGGTAGAAAAAGAGAAAAAACAAATCGGCCGAGCTGGCTACGTCAGCGAGAGCGAAAGGAAGGAGCCGGCGAGTAGCCTGAATGGATCTCTCTTTCTCTCTCTCTCAAGTCCGTTATGCGCCTACGATTCAAAAGCGCTCGGTTAGAAACAAGAGACGCGCGACCGGTCGTTAGCGACAATGGGCTTTTGTTTTTTCGGGGGCAGATGTTGGACCAAAACTGTCGGCAGTGTAGACCCCTCCGCAACCCCTGCGCGCGAGGACCCAGCAACTCCCGTAAGCTTAAGGTGAGCGAAGGAGGAGGACGGTGAAGAGACACGTGTCTCTTCGCCACTTCATAAATCACCCGCCTATTTATCCGCGCGCGCGCGCATCTTCCGCCACCGTTTCGTGTCGCTCTTTGCGCGCAGTGCGGAGCCCGTTTAATTATGCCCAAACTTTTCCTTTAAGAAGACTGCCACTTAATATTGATCATTCTTCGCCAAATTCTTTATTGAGATTTCGGATTAATCCAATGGTAGTTGATTTGATCAAGTCTAATCTCAATTGCTTTTGACGACCTCACGCCACTCGTAGCCTTAGAATTTCTTTGTAGGAAAATGACCCCGATTTGGAGACGACAAAGTTATCCGTGAATTTTCGAATATTTTTCACGTTTCAGAAGCGTGTTGTATTGATCATCACTTGAAGTGACGTTTGGTGAATAAGCCAGATGCGGCAAAACTTTGTAGCTCAAAAGATTAATCGTTTCTTTCACCATAAGAGGGTTATGAGGGCATACGTTATCGTGGAGCAAGATAACTCGACGGTCCCGAAAGTTCTTTTTCCAGAACTCTTTCATTCCAGCTGTCTAGCTAGAATGTGACGGTCAGTATTGACCATTTGACGCGATTCCAAAAATCGTCCAGTAATACAAACCTCCCTTCATATTTCATATACTCAATATAATTTATGACTTCTTAAGAAGTCCAGTAATACAAACCTCCCTTTATATTTCATATACTCAATATAATTTATGACTTCTTATTCTTGCTCTTAAGAGTCTCATAATAGATTCATTTTCCGTTACGAATCACGATCTTCCATGAAAAATCTTTTTTCTCTCAAAACAGATCATAAAACAATTACAGATGTTAAAAATCATAAGTGTCAAAATGTGCCAATTCGATTGCACATTTTGAATTCACATAATTACAGGAAGAGAATCCGCGAAAAGAACCAACCGACACCTCTAATAATCTGTAAAGTTTTGAAAATTTCAATGAACACGTTGATTCGAACTTGTCGAGTATTCCGAGTGAGGTGTTTCGAATAATTACTTTACGATGATGTTCTCGACACCGAAGCGTAAATTTCATCCTCGTTGTCATTATCAAAATGCCATAAAATCGCGTGCAATGTCGACAAAACGCGATGCGCTTCTGTTTCCAATGACGACAATTACCTCCGCTATAAGAACGGAGACGATTGTACTCGTACGAAGATTACGTATACGAGAAAGTGAGGAGGAAGGAGAAAGTGAATAGCGCTGAAGGAAGATAACGTAAAAATATAATATTGTCCCGCGAATATAGGCTGGATTGCTTACAAATTGGCCTATACATCCATAATGTCGCGATCGCCAAGCTGGGTGGCTCCCTTATTGCGCGAGCGTCCTTGTAATTTCCATCTACGAGTGGGAAGGACGCGTACGGGAATCTCTGCGGGAAACGTTCCGAGGTTATTAGTTTTCCACATTAATTTTCCTTCTTATGTCCTTAGCAAGATACACCAGGCCGGACGGAAAATCGATTCCTGGCGATAGTCTGCGCCCGCGCTCAAGAGAGAGAGAGAGAGAGAGAGAGAGAGAGAGAGAGAGAGACAGAGAGATGCCGTAGTTTCCTTTTAACGCGCAGGAGAGAGAAACTTCGGTCCTTGAAAATCAATCCAATTCGGCCTTAATGATTTAACCGTGTCCGTCGACAACTGCAATTCCTCCGAGTTGAATTTAATTTGCAACTTCGTAACTTTTGTACCTACGCCGCATACACAGTATTTATCCATTAATTCACGGAGACGAATGGGTTAGAGGGAGAATAGAGAGAATAGCCGATGAGAAATGCATTATTCGTTCTACGTTCAATGGGAAATGCAATTTGAATTTAATCGAGGATACAACATTTTCCAGTATAATCGTCGATGACCGAGCCTGGCGTATCCCGCGACGATTGACCGTCTTCAGTTTCATATTTGCGATCTGACGTTAACAACGATCCTCCTCCTCCTCCGCGTCGTATATTTAACCATCGACCGCGGCTGCGTCTACTACGGCCCGTCGTTTTTCCACAACGCAACGTAACCCCATACGACACGTATACGTCGATGGCTACACAGAGAAACACAGGCGGAGATATCCCGAGGCGATGTCCTTGTTAGGACATCCGTCCTGTCAAAACGTCCAGAGGACACATCGGAGCAATTGAATTACTATCATCCCCAGGGGGAGCTCCGACCGTAACCAGTAATTCCATTATCGATTAGTATTGGGTCGCGGCAATTTCCTTCGCCGACCGAGGAGGCATCGGACGCCGCCGTCGCCGTTGCCGTCGCCGTCGCCGCGACGACGGCGTACGTGGCAGCCGCCGATCCTGGCGAAACCTACAGAAAGCGATCGGAAAACGGATAAATTCCCGGCGCACGTCCGTATCGACACACGCGAGATGGACAGATCCGTGACGCGATCGCAAATACCGTCTTATCCATAATAGAACGTCGTCGCGTCATTCATCGGCGCCATATGGGCGTTTCGCGGGCGAAGCGAAGCGTTTTTGCAGACTTTCTCGAGCGTGATTGGTTTCAGCGTGACTTGTTGTTAACGTAATTCAATGTATCGCATTTTCCTTCCGTCTTGTTTTCAATCTAAACTAAAGAGGTCTAAACTTACGCTCTGCAAGAGCCTAATCGCATTTCTTTGGCGTGACCGCCAATGATTCACACAAGAATCTTGTTGTTTGAAGCAAGTTTGACGTACGCGCCGAATTACTCCTCGGTCTCCTTCCCTGTTCAATCTGTTTGTTAATTCCCAATTAAAACGGTATTGAATTTTATAGTTTTATATTGCGAAACGAAGACCAAAAATAATTCGGCACATGCGTCTTTATATATATCCAAAAGTTCTGTCCTTAATCTTTACGATTGACACGGAAACACGGCGGTGTAACGACCTCGCAGGGGGATATTTGTGCCAGATATAAATATAATGAAAATTAAAATTTTCAGTGTCTGAATAAAAGTCGCAAGCATCTCCTTCAAGTTATATCTTCGAATCTCTCAACATCTCGGTAGCGTGTAACTTTGCGCGACCTCCGACTCGCCACTATCTGCTTATCGCCGTTTGTATTTGCATCTCTCGCGAACAGCAGCTGATAAGAGATATTGTTGTTCGCTTAAAAATTACCACGGCTTCATCTGGAACGATTACCTTTGTGCGCCATTACTGCTCGGCCTGTTCCGATTGTTGCGTTTTTCGGATCTACGCGATCGCTCTTGCCGGCATCGAACTCACTGGCGGAATCGATCGCGGGGATTGATCGCGCGCCCGACCGAACGCGGCGCGGAATCGCCGTTGGGCCCTTCGTCCTCGCGACACGACGCTCTCGTTTGGTATCCGGCGGACGCGAATCGATTCTCATCGCCGTGCTCGAGATCTGGTTTCGTCCATGCTCGGATGCTGACTGGAGCATCGGGGCGCGTATAGGGCCGGCCAAGGGCCCCGACAGGATATCAGAAGAATAGAAAGGACCTAGGTAGAGGGGGCGATTTTTATATGAAATCCCCACTTTCTGTCCTCTCGCGTACTCTTTTTCTCTCTCTTATTCTTCTTTTCTCCTAGTCCTCTACCTTCTCTCCACCCGTTCTCTCCCTCCGAAAACCCTTCGTCGTTGGGCTTTGCTCGCGGGGTCGCCGAGTTTTTCGAGTTTTAACCCCGACGTGTTCTTCGTGCCTTTCGTTCTGCTCGACGTCATCCAGACGCATCTATGTCCCTGTCCGTACAAAGGATCCAAAATGGCGCCAGGCTCGCCTGCGTAGCGCTGTTTTTCATCGTTGCGGACCCTCTCCACCAGCCTGTCGCATCTCGCGTACATACGCGCCTTACGGAAAAAACAAGACCGGCTAGAAAAACGAACCCGTTTGCGAGCGGGCTGGATTCGAGACGGAGACCGGGGGTTAAGGTCTCTCCAAGTCCATCGACCCCACTCTCACAATCGGATCGATTTTTTTCCCCGTCGTAGGTTTCCTTGAATTTCTTGGGTCGCCTTTTTCGATCCAAGGGACTCCCTTCGTGCCCTCGATATCGCGAACGGTACCTCTAACGGATCTTTGCTTTTCAAGCAAAGCAGAGAGTTTTTTTTTATGCTGTCATTGACCTCGCTCTGAAGAGCGAGGGTGCGTTGTGTACTGGTTGACCGCAGGTTGTCTCCCGAGACCTCGAATTGCAGGGAAACATGATCGGCGATTAGGTCTCATGAAAGTTGTAGGTCGTAGGTTGTTAATTGCGTTTATATTTTGAGAAAAATGATGTTAAAATGAAACAGATGCAGATGAGAAAATTGATGTTAAAATGAAATGGATGCAGATGAAATTTTTGGCTCAGGGTAACATTCAAACCGAGTTCGTAATTGTATCTCGCGTAAATATATTGTAAAATGTCAAATAACGAGAGTATAATTCGGTATGCATCTTATTCCGCAATGAATAATCTCGTTTGCAAGGTCAACGATATATCAAAATCGGAAGACCGGGATCCACACACAAACCGTTGAGATCCAAGACACGATTCTCCTAGCAGCTTACACGTGTGTGCCGCAGTTATACATATTCCACAAATGCTGCAAAAAATGGCACATTAAATGCTTCGTTGTGGAAGCAGAGAATTGATTTTAGAATATCTATCGCGAAAGTACGCTCGCCAATCTTATTCACATAAGATGACGATATGCGCGACCCATTGTAACCGCGTCAGGCGGCTCTAATCATCTTGCCGGATCCGAAATTGTGTCGAGACCGATCGACTCTTACGTCTCACGGGTGCCCTAGAATATAAATCGTATGAACGATCGCGTCATTAATTTGACGATTGACAGATCGTCAGTTAAACGTATAACTGGGGCTTAATAATAACACCGTGGCGCGCGTCGTGGCTCGCAGCCGGCCGCCACCGTAATTCATCCGCGCGAAACTCTGCTTTTCAGCGTCCAATAAATCGCACGAATTCCCGAAGAACAGCGGAAAGTGGAGCAACTCGGCGAGCCGGCGGCCGAAATATCAGCCCGATCTCACAGGCCACGGGGAACACGTCCCGAACAAACGGGTGAAATCAGTGACCACTTTGGGTATCAGAAAGGCCCCGGGGAGATCGGAGCCGCTAGAAAACCGCGTTCCACTGTTCCGCGCCTCTCGGCCAGGCGGTTATGAGAAATATGAAATCTGGTTCTCACGGATTCTGAATGGGGTACAGGCCGTCTCGCTCCCGCACTCGCGCTCGCGCGATCGTCGCTCCACATGCGTATCGTGGGAGGATCTCGAGAACCCGGGTCGCCCTTTGTCAGCCCGGCAGCAGGACATTGTCCATTGAGAAGACGGCCAAACAGGTCCTAGAGAGAGAGTTGACCTGTGTCCTCTGTCCCTTTCAATTGCGCTCTTTTCAAGAAAGGAGAGGAAAAAACCCCTTTCCCGATTTTTGATCGAAATAAATCGTGTGGGCATACAGTTATGCACTAGCAAACCCATCCAGCTGCGTGTCCCGCAGTCGACGTCGACAGCGGGAGCAGCGGGCTTGGACATATCGCGGACGTTCCGGCTGGCCGTGGGCGTCCTGTCGTGCCCCCGTCATGTTTTCCAGAGTATTTCTCTCAGGCGTGCATGGTCATGCGTGGCCTTTAGCTGGCACGACGCAGCGGCGCGTTTCACCTTTCGTGAGACTTGGCTTCGACGTTTCTCGCATCCTCGTGGACTCCTGGGAACGTCGTTGTCGTCGTTGTCGTCGTCGTCGTTGTCGTCGTCGTCGTCGTCGTCGTCGTCGAGTCTCCAATCGCCGCCACGATCGTTTTCACAACTGCGCGCGCGTTACGACGGACGTGGGAAGACGACCGGCTATACGGAACGGAAAAGTTCTGCGCGGCTTCGGTTTCAAAATTGAGACGCCGAGTTAATTACAGGCGAATTAACTTCGCGCGGGATTCGTGGACTAAGAGAGAATTATTGTCGCGGGCGGCACCTCTTTTCTCGGATTATCTCCGCCAGCTGTCGTCGTTTCTTTCGGTCACGAGGAAATTTTAAATGGCCCCACTTTGGGATTTAGCCCTTTGTTTAACACTTAAACGACAAGCTGAAATTATGAGACATAAATGACAAGGTAGGTCAACGTTTCTTGAGATTTTGTTTTCTTTTGCATATTAAAGTTTAGTAAGTTTTGTTTTCTTTTGCATATTAAAGTATTAGGATAAATAAACAATTTAACAAAGAAAATTTTCTTTGCATAAAAATATATTTTTAATGTACCATCTGATTTTGGCGCAAAGTTTCAACGAATTACGTCGGAAAATATACACCGAATGAGGTTATCGCTGACCTCGCATTGTCATTTATGGGTTAAAGAGAAAAAGACAATAATCGTAAGTCAAAATTCACGGATAAATGCACAATATCGAAAAAATTTTCTACAAACATTTTTTAAATTGGACTTACGGCGATTTTGGGAGAATGCTGTACATCGTTAACCGTGATCCGGTTTTACGCGCGTTTTATGGCGAACAATCGGGTTCCCTCAAAGCGTCAATCCCGACACCAAGAAAAAGCGATATTGATACGCTTTTCTTTGTGATCGCGAGCGACCGCAAGACAATATATCGTGAAAATGCCGACAGGCCCGCGCGCGCTGTCATGATACAACCCCATTCAGCGAGATCGGCGGACACGGTTTTTCGTCCAATGATGATGGAACCATGCGCCGATGGTTCGCTTCCATGTTGGCCCACCACCGTGGCCCGACAATGACGGAAAAACAAACGACGGGCAACCGGCAGCGACAACAACGAGGATCGCCAATGGGAAACGCGACGAAACGCAAAGCGTGAAGCCGCACTGGCGGCTTTGTATTGTCCGGCATCGCGGTTTCTCCCTTTTCCCTCCCGCGTCATCTCTCCCGCTTCCTTTCTCTCTCGCACTTGCCGGTTAATTAGAAAGTTCCGCGGTAAAGAGAGGAAAGAGGGGGACGCGGTGAGCGCGGGGCGGATTGCAGGGAGAGGCTCCGGGGCTTCGTTGTTACATTATTCAAAACGTCCTCCCCTTCCCTCCCCCCTCCTTCCCGCACCCTCGCGCGACGAAACTCCGCGCGCGACTACACCGCGCAAAACATCCGAATGCGAACTTTTGACAACGCGCGAAGTGCCGAAGCGTGTCACGCGAAATAATTAACGATCGCGCGAGTTTTCTCGGGCGAGAATTAATGCGCGTCCGCGAAGCTCGTCGTCATTTTCGAATTGTGTGTCTCCCCACGTACAAGCAACCTGGAAGGTGTCGTCATGGTGGTTCCCCGCGACGTGACGCGCCTCGCGCGATTCGCCAAGTGACAAATTTATTCGCGGTTCGACACTTCGCACCGCTGCCGAACATTTTGTCCGTAACTTTCCACACCGTATTACTGGATCACAACTATTACGTATTTACGTGTAACACGCCGCAGCGATATCGAGTGTGTTGCGAGATACACTAACCCGTCGACTGAGAGGAAGGGAAAGAGACACCCCTGAAATATCTGCACGCAAAAAAATATTGTTCTATCGCTAAGAAAAGATTATTTAGCTTATTTTCTTTTTCTTAAGTTATCTTCAACAAACAATATTTTCTCTTGATCATAAAAAAATTTCAAAATATATTTATCACAAATTTTAGAAAAGAGTTCATTATATATATATATATATATATATATAGTGTGCTCGAAAAAAGAATTTATTCTCTTTACAAAGATTATCGTCAAACTTTGTCAAAGAAAAACAATGGTTCGACTCTATGCACAGACCGAATTTTCCATTTAATTTAATATTCTTTGGTTGAGCTATTAAAACTTACTAGGATTCAAAATGTATTATGTATAAATTTGATGAACTTATGGTAGATATTTGCGGATATATAAACTTATGAAATATTTGAAACGAATACCATTTAGCGGTACGTATTCTTCTGCGTGTGGGCTACGCCCTTTCCGCTATTTTTGACACCATGTTAAAAAAAATTAACGATTGTGCGGCGTTTTGTTTCACGCAACATCGCAAATTCATTGAAGAGAATAACTCCAAACAATTCGATTATAATAGATCAAGCCCAGCATTGGAGTTTATCAATGTAACAATGTAATTGCGTAATTGTATCACGACGAATCTCGACGTTCAATTAGCGTTGACGCAAAATATTAACTGTATCAGTCGTCGCGCGTCCGTTAACGCGTAACACGACGCGGCCATTGTAACTTTCGCTCGTCGGACATAAATGCGCAAGAAACTATGACCCCAACCTCGTTTTTTTTTTTTATAATAGCGATTCCACATCCCATCGCGGAGCCCCCTGCGGACCCGTCTCGCAATTGGTCCGGTGGCCGCAACAATGGCCTCTCCTCGGCCAGTCCTTCGCGCACCCGTCTCGATCGGGCTTACGAGAAAAATCAAGAACCCTGCCGTGCGATTTTGTGCCTCACGACCAATCGAGAGCCTTCGCGTTTCAAAGCTGTCGGCTTTTTCCACGTTTTACGCCGCCTTCGAGCCGTGCGAGCAATGGCCGGACGTGATCTCCAGAGTCGCCTTTTGTTTCACCGCTTCGGCCTCGGCCTCGTCTTTTACGCCAACGTATCGTTCCTTTATGTCATCCATTATCGCCTCGTTAAAGCAAATATCCGACCCGGCCCGTCGACCCGAAAATCGTGTTCGACAGCGTCATTTCCCCTTCCTGTTTTCGGCCGGATACTCCTTCGATCAGTAAAGTCCAGATTACGACATTCTTCGGTATAATTTCTAGCTATGGTCTTTCACGAGAATAATATTGCACATTCATTTGCGTACGATAAAAAAATGAACATTAGTGAAAAGTGGTTTTTAGTCAATCAATACCCCGTAACTTGTTTTTTTCAGATCTGACGATACGATAATTGATGCATTTAACCTTCCACATACAACGTTGAAACTGTGAGATCCGAACGGATATTTGAGCACTCAGTAACTTTCTCAAGTAAAATGTCTGTTTCAAAATAGTGCAATCTGTTTGCAGGCTTTCATTTTATCACGCTGCTATCTTATAGCTGCACTGAGAAAAAAATTCAAGTGTTAACGAACGAATATTCCGTTCAAGCAATATATTCGCGATCATTTTTATGGCTATCAAGTTGATCGGAAAGTTTGATCGAAATATATATCCGTTTATTAACTTTTTATCGTGAATTTTGGATCGTGGACTTTTCTTTAAGACTTCTTATATCTCTGGAAGAAAAACGTATTCAAAAATGTTGATTTTCAATAAAGTTATATTTAATAAGGTAGATCAAAGTTCATCGGGTCTGAGAGGTCCAGATTATACTGTATGCCTCAAGCATGATTGTCCGCGGAGAATTAAGAAGTGTGAAGACAATTTAATTAAGATACACTTAACAGATTTGATGGTTTGCAGTTAATTCGAGCATATGATAATATGTACGATAAAAAGAATACAACATTGAAGAGATACTCGGTGCTTATCGACACGATTGCCGACTACACAAAGGACAAAGGGTCAATTCTAAGGTTGCGGAGCAACCCCATCGCTTCGTTTCCTTATAGCGACCTCATAGCGCGGAAACATTAAGAGCGTGGAGACAGTTTCGGAGAAACTCGGTTGTTTCAGACACTTCCTCAGTAAATACGACTTCCTCAAGGTCCCGGCGACGCAAGCGGGAGGCAACGAACCCACCAGGTATCGAACGTGCGCCACGTCGCGTGAAAAGTAATCTTCAAGGACGCGGCCATTATGCGGGGATCCTTTTTCTTCACTTTTAATTACGCGCTTCCGGTATTCCCGAGCGCGCCGGGAGTGTTCCCATTAAGAAGCGGGAAAGTAGCAGCTTCCCTGGTCGAAGTTTCCGACGGCGGGGCAACGATCGCGCTCGTGGGGCCGAAGGCGAGAAGAGAAGCGCATAACTAGATCCAACCTCGAACTCGACACGAGTCCAAGGGAATATCTAAAAGCACCGCGTTCCTCCCTATTCCCCTGAACTTGGTCTCCAACGCGTCGTATTTATAGAATGCCGCGAGCCGCTGCGTATACGGCACCACGTGGTTTACATACGCGCGCCGGTCGAGGAGGATTAGATTATAACGGGTGGCCACACGAGGAAGGAAACCCCCGGTCTGTGCGAAAGAGCGCGTATGCGCTTTGACAAGTGATACAAAGATCGTCGTTCTTTGTTTTGGCATTCTATTGGAAGACTTTGGCAAATTGCAGCCGACTCTTGTTGAGTTTTATAATTTCTACTAGTATACTCACGCAGTATACCGGTTGATCTTTCGTCGAGCCGAAAAATGAGCGTGGTAAAATGATAACGACTGTAGAAATTACTTTGTAGACGCGTAAAGTCATCCTCATCAAGGAAATTGTCGAAATCGAGAGGAGGAAAACGAATAATCGTAATTAGATTCTGTCTCTCGGTGACAGATACACTTGTGGTTCGGTCAGGTCAGGTTCCTCCACTTCTCACGCGAAGGGAAGTGAGTGACCCTCGTCAGGTAAGCTGCGAGGTGTCGCCGATGATCGTCTCCGGCCAGCCGGGGGACAGTCACCTTATAGGTGGAAGGAGGCGCGTCGAAGTGACCCTTGGTCAGGTAGCCGATGGAGAGTCGCTCCATCCCCCTCCCTTCTTAGGGCGACAAGTGAACCGCCGACAAAGCGTACAATAATAGCGACAGATTAGGTTCCGAAAGGTGTTCACACCTTGGAAGGAGGGTCTCGGACAATGGTGGACAATGAAGCGGGAAACCGACACTACAAACAACATAAATTTTCTTCGCAGCGCCTCGTCGCTCGGACAGCGGTGCGCCCGGCTTATGAGGAGCCGAGAACGGACACCGCCCGTCTCCTTATTTACGGGTGCAACTCGATACCGACCTCGTTGCTTTTCTTCGGGTGTGACCGTCCCTCTCTTCCTCCCCCAGGGAGACCACCGGCGGTCACCGGCGCTGGGTGCGCTTGTAAATCCATTATCTTGAATAAGAGTCAAAACGACCCACCTCGGAGGTCTATTCTGCCTCTATAGAGTTGCCATTTGCGGGGACAAAATATTTTCACTCACGGTGATGTCAGGACGGTAAACAGAGAATTATCTGCGGTTCGTCGTTGCAAATTACATATCTCTTTCTCCCTCCCTCTCTCTGCCTTTCTCGTTGACCTTTTAAATCTTGGGATTCTCTCTGTGAACAGCACATTTTTTGCTTCAATAAATGTGTCGTTAGAGATTCAAATTGAGGTCAAAGTTTTCAGCACACTGCTTGATTAGTACGTAAATTTCGAAGATCCAAGTGATTGTGTGTCTCTCTGTATTGCACACGTGGCACACGCGGGTGCAACATCAACGAAAGGAATGACCTAGGTCGGCCGATGCCGCGCGCATCGCAGATTTGTTCTTCCTAGTTTCGCGTGGCTTCGAAATATTGATCGTATTTTTCCAGCTTCCATTCGTGCGACATTCGTCGCGAGGGGACGGCTATTCGCTCGCGGTTTCGCGATCTTAAACCCTTTTTAAGGGTTGTACCGTCGAGGCCAATAAGCCGGGTAGACGAGCCTCGCGAACGAACCAGACGACATCGTATTTCAGCTGAAATTGCCCGACCGGCAGATTGGATGGACGATATACAGCCCCGTTGCCGAGTTCGGCAAAGACGTGGAGAAACTGTATCGACGTCGTCTGTCCTAGCGTCTATCCTGGCGTCGGTCCTGCAGGACCGAATTGAAGGAGAGTCCGATGAGTAATTAATGTCCGCCCCTAGTGTGCAGTCCCCGTTTTGTTCTGTAACTTTATCGGCGCTCGGGATCAGTATCAGAGATGTCGTAGCTTCCCATCTCTTGCATCGTGTCGCTTCTCCCTCTTCGCCGGTTTTTTCTTATATGCTTAAGCGCGGTGATTAAGCAGTAATTGATGCGGTGTGAGGTAGAAGAATTTGCTGCGTCGAAAATCGGACGCGAGCGATCAGTTCACCGTTGTATTCAATTTTCGTACGAAAGACAGCTGGCTTGTTTTAATCGAAGTAATCGAAAAAAAAATCGCAAAACGCGGACAAAATTAAAGTATAATTCATCGATTACTCTTGCTCTTGTTTCGAGAAGAAGTTTATTCACGGACAAGTATCCAGTAGTAAGCACCTCCCGATGGCGACGGTTACCTACGAGAATCGGTCCCAGAAGCGTCTGAATACACGGATATGTTAATTAAAACAAATTGCCAACAACTTCGTATGCATTAATCGCGCGATATCGACGTGGTAGCTGCGGCGCGAGTAGATCAATACGCTCACGTGCAACAACTCTGCGCAGTCCCTCTTTATTAAATCGATCTTTCGCGTTACCTACCCAATTAAGTTACAATACGTTACCAATCCAATACGTTAAACATATCGAACGTCATCTCCAATTTGGAGAGCCTGATTCGGCCGATCATCCAGCGCTCTCGTATCACCAAGTATCGATAACGCCGCGCTGCGTAATGAATACACCGCGCTCGTCGACCGCACGCGTCTTCGCCGCAGACGCGTGAGCTTTTTTCGGAGGTCCCTTCGCCTTACCTGGTCGCGTGCTGGACCCGGCCGAAGGCGAAGGACAACGAGAGCGAAGGAGAGAGAAGGAAAGGGGGGCGCGCGCGCGCGAGAAGAGAGCCCGGAGGAAAGGGTTCGCCACGCGCCCGGCGCCCCAGAGGTTAATCTAGGAAATCAAATCAAGGCGGTTTTTTTGGCCGAGCAGTCGCTGGAGACGAGTCGGAGGAGCGAAAAGAGAGGTCGGATCCGCAGGAGAACGAGCAGGAGGAGGAGGTTGAGAAGCGGAGGAGAGGAGAGATGCGAAGGGGAGAAGGGCTTCCGACGGGCCGCATCAAAGACAATATTCAGCGCGCACGCCGTATGCAAAAGGCGCATATGCCGCGCACGTGCCGGCGGGGGGCAAAGCTTTAGCGCTCTGTTTGCTAAATAACGTTCTCGGAGAGTATCTCGGGGCTAGATATCGGCCGCGTAAGAAAACCCCCCGCGTGGGTGTAATTGCGCTCTATTAACCTCTGTCGCGCGGCGGCGTCGAACGCGCGGAGCGATCGCAAAAAGAAAGCTCCGCTCTGCGTTGATTTAGCGATTTAGCGAACGAATGTGTAATTAATTCGCACGTCGTGTTTCGCACACTTCTATCCGCGTCTTAAGCGGATAAAGCGATGGGGCCGATAAAGTTGCCCGCGGGCGAATGTCGCTTGTACGATGACGCGAAGTTGAAGGAAACGTCTCTTCGCAACTTCGACGATCGAATGTCGCGTTTTAATTTGTCGAGTCTTTCGGCTACAACGCGACTCTTCTTCAAATACGACGCGGAGAGATGTCCGCTTGCGCCTCTCGCGTCGATGCAAAGAGCGTTCGTTAATGCTTGGAGTGTTACGCGCGTATTTACTACGGCGATAACGTCCGCGAACTTTTTTATATCGCGCTTATATTTGCACTCGTGACATCTCTTGGACGCCAGCTACGTTATCAGCGCGACGTACTTCTGGATGCAAAATTATATACGACCGCTGACGTCGCGCGAAGGAAATGTTAAGGCCATCCTTCATATTTATCGCGCGACTTTTGTGCGCAAATTCTGAATTGCAAGACATCGCCGCGATCTAGCGCTGTAAATCACTCGCCGTTCGCGTTTTGTCTTTGTCTCCGCGGCGCGATAACCGCACAATGTTCTAGTCAATACGATAGTCGTAGGTATTCCGGATAATCTCCGGGTCGCGACAGCCTCCAAGTGCTAACCTTTAAAGGCCGAATGATCAGTTAACTGACCAGCCCGCATAGTCATTCATCGTCGAAAGGTTATTAAACTGACCACGCTCCCACCGCCCATCCGTGTTCTGCGGTTTACTGTGAACGACAATTATCGCACGATCGCCGCGATATACACTGGAATTCATAAATGTCTCACCGTTTTCCCCAAATCGAGAGTCACTAGACATTTTCGGCCAGGCACATTCGTTCCTAGATACGCACCCGTCGTGACTATTGATTAATCGGAAAAGCGGCGACGCGATGTTTCAAAGCGCGATTGACTCCCTGACAGCTTGATGTTTCGTCTGCGTCAATAAGAAAAGTTACTTGCTCCTATATTATACATGACCAACAGGAAAGTGATTTGTGTGATCCAATGAATATATATTAAAAAATAAACTATATATTAGTATGTGCACGATACAGCCAAAAGACCAGATAGCTATCATAATGAAAAAAAGAAGAAAAAGTACATTTTGGCATCACTTTCCTGATTATTCAACAATCATGATGAACGCAGACTCGCACTGAGAAAAAATGTCTGAATTTGTAATTATAATCACATTAGGAATAGTTATTATTATGGTCAAGAAAATCATTACTTTATTAAATTTTACTGTAATTTTAGTAATAATAACTTCATATATATGTTACTGCTGGCACATTTTCGTGTCAAAACAATAAAAAAAAATATGATTAGAGTAAAAAATAATTATAATTTTAGCTAAATCAACTATTTCTTTCTCTTTTTCAATGTAAAAACGAATGCGCTTCGCTGAGAATGTAGTAACTTTTGATTTGGAGAATAGTAAGGCATTTGTGACTTTCAGTATACATGAGAGCGTGTTTTTGGCTTTCTACTTTAACGTTCTCGCACAAACAACTGCCAATGGACAACAATTCTCTCTTTTGAACGTAAATTACAATAGCATTGGTTGCCTAACGTTATCGGATTTCTTCCAACTGTCCTATTGCTTCTGTTTCGCGATTAGAACCGTTCGAAATTATAATCGGCCATTCGCTTCAATCAGTTGGAGATAATTTTCTCTCTGATCGTTACGCGCGGGCAGAATTTATTCCCATAATTTGATCAAATACTATCATGTACTACCGTGCTCTTTCGGCGATCGCCGCGACATTTACACCACAAGGTAATCACCGACGATTCTCTCGACGCGTCTTAACGGCCTACGTTGGGTATCGACGAAGCGAGAAAGTATTCGCCGCGATGTCGGAAGGCACGAAGAACCCGTAAACACTTGTCGGTTTTACATAGCGTATCGTTATGAATGGGAAACTGATCGCACGATGGAGCGTATTTGCCCTTCGATGTGCGCAAGTAAATACGCGAACCATTTACCGACGCCAATCTATGTACGTACGTAGGAGAGAACACTGGAGAGAGCAGGCACAGGTAATTGAAGCGTAAGCAGGCAATGTACACACCGCTTCGAGGAAGAGGATAATCCCGGGTTTGCAAACACGAATTTAAAGCCTTGGACTTGAAGGCGCGAACGCGCGACGGCACTCTCAACAGCCCGCGAAATTCGCGGCCGTTCCTAATTAACGCGATCGAAAACGTTCCCTTGGCCCATGAAAGTCGGTTCGCTGAATGTTCGTCGCGACCGTGAAGGCGCACGATCCGTCCCTAAACAATTTTAATCGCACTCGACGCCGACGGAGGACTCACCTGGTCGCGAGCGACACCAGACCCGACGAGTCGTTTGTCATCGTCGCCTCGCCGGTATCGAGCCGCGGCGACGCGACGAGGTACCATTCGATGAAATGACGCACATCCGTCCGTGTTCATGATGTCATCGATCCTGTCGTTAGTCAATCATCGATTGTTCGAGGGTTAAATGCCTTTTTTTCGTAACCGCAAAGAAAGAGAGAGAGAGAGAGAAAAGCAGGTGTCGCGACAATTCGATTGCATGAATCAAAGAGAAATCGAGGTTAAAATTTTGCCAGAGGTGCGTGTCGTGATGGGATTAAGGGGAGACACCTCCTGCTTCCGGCACTGGCACTGTCGCCTCTCGCTCATTCCGTCTCAGGGTGGCATGTATGCGAACTCGCGGATTCGCGACGTTACCCACATTGTCATGTTTTCTCCCCTCTCTCTCTCTCTCTCTCTCTCTCCCTCTCTCTCTCTCTCTCTCTCTCTCTCTCTCTCTCTCTCTGTAATCACAGCGATCGATCAATCACGCTCTTTTGGGCTCGGAGGCGCCTCTTGGAACAGCCGCGTGGAAGCGCGCATCGTCGCCCGTCACTCGCGGATCCGCATGGTCCATCGACCCATCGATCGCGACGCACCCCGTGACGCGGAGTCAACGGGGGCGGGAATAATCAGGTGACGCGAGGGTAATCGGCGTCGAGAAATATTCCGGTATCTTTTCGCGGCGGCGTCATCGCGCGAACTAAAGAATATCGCAGTTGTAATTAAGAAAACGGAGCCGCCGTCGCCGGCGTCGCTACCGCCGCCGCCGCTGCCGCCGCCGCCGCCGCCGCCGCCGCCGCCGCCGCCGCCGCCGCCGCTGCTGCTGCTACTCCGTGGGGGCGAGGGGGTGCTTCACGGGCGTCGCGGGAACGGGTGGTGTCGACGGAGGGTAGCAGCCGCGGGGATGGAAAAGTCTCTGAAAAACGCGCGCATGACAATGCCGCCCTTCCTAGCCCACCCCGTCCTCCGCAACGCTACCACCTTCTTCTTCTCCTCCCCCACCTCCCCCGCCGCCGCCACCTCCATCTCCTTCTTCTCTCTATCTCCTTTTCCACCACCTTCGCCGTCTCCACTCGCTTCGCCTGGTGGGGGCTGTCGCGAACTAATTAAAAATTCAGCCGACGACGAGTTACCCGAAGACGTTGGCCTTCCATCCCTCTTTTCCCTCTTTCGCTCTCGTTCGACCTCTCCCTTTGCTCCTGGTTCATTCACTCACACATACACACACACATACATTCTCTCTCTCTCTCTCTCTCTCTTTTCCTCCCCCCTACCCTCGGCTCATTCTTCGCTCTCTTGCACTTAACTTTCTCGCGCCGTTCGTAGCTTTTTTACCTTCCCTCCGTCGGCCACGCGACCGCCGATCCTTTTCACTCTTTTTTCGTTACGCCACCACGAGGAGCGGCGGCGCGCTCACCTCATCGACAGGTTGCCCTCTTCATCGGGACGTGAGTTCGCCGAGGGAAGCGAAGAGTTAATTACCGAATCGCGACCATACTGCCAGATCGGTGTGGAAAACTTGTATTATGAGACCACCGCGTTGAATCTCTTTTCCTCGCGAGCGTCGTTCGCAAGAGAATTAATCGCGAGAAATGCAGACACCTCGAGCCAGGATTCCGCGCGCCGTTGTCTTTTCTTGCGTATCTTTGCTCCACTTTTTTGTTTGTCTCATTTCAACGCGGCGCGACGCCGACGGAATTGGGGCGGATATAAAATGATTAAGATCGAGGTGGAGCGTACCGGACTTGCGTGACTCGATTGAAAACGATTTACGGCGATCCGCGATCGGATCGCCATGGAAGGATTTGCGGGCCGCCGATGAGCGCCGAGAGTTCCTCGTTACAAATGGCACGGATTTGTCGACGGCGGTTAACAGCCGAGCGAGAGCGATTGCTTTTGACCTGTTCTCCCGAGGAAAACTTGAAATCGTTGTCTCAATCGCGACGACAAATCGATCGGATCTATGAGCGATTGTATCCCTAATTAACGATGCTGTCTCGTCAGTGCATTGACACGCACTGAATAAATTTCGTGGAAAGGACCGAAATTCTGTAAAGAGAAGCCAACAAATCAGTTCGTCATATGTGAAGAGTGTAGGATGCCGTGCGAGTGTCGACCCGAGATGAGACTATTCGAGGATTTCCTTTGTACGCTATACGCGCGATAATTGTTGAAATTTTTCTCCGAACAGTCGGCGCGCGAAATGTGTATAAAATAGTACGCGTGACTTTCTCGCCACAAGAGACATGCCTCGCAGACAGACGAATGTGAGACAGACGAGTGTTTCTGTTTTGAATATTCGGATTCGTTGGAATTTTAAAGCAGTATCGATCTAACGGAGCTTTTGTCGCCAGGTCGATATTGTTTATCGATGGATTTTATGCGAATTACCTCGGAGTACTCGTCTCCTTCGATTCTGTTTCTCATGGTACTAATTCGTAGAGCAGAAAATAAGAAAAAAAGATTGGAAAGAAACAAACAAGCAGAGGTAGATTTAAAGTTAATTAGCATGTACATACACATATACACACGTATGTTAACAAGATCGTTGATCGAATCAATATGCATTTGTCGGCGGAATGATGAAGTTTTAATGAATATCGGCGTTTTAATCTCATCTCGCGCACGCTTCGAAATTTAAGGAGACTTCGTGATAAGAATGTCACAAGTGCGATATCAAATATTGTATCTAATCACGCGATTAGATGATAAAAAGCAACGGTGACAAGAATAAGAAGTGGGAAGTCACCGTAAAACAGATACAACTTGATGATTTTAATAACTCGCTGCGTCGCTCCGCTTAATCGCCTGAGACAATAAACGCACGTTCATAAGCACGGTAAATTATCGTCACATGATTTTCCGCGCGTATTCGCAGTGCGATGAGAGCAAGAGAGAGAGAGAGAGAGAGAGAGAGAGAGAGAGAGAGAGAGAGAGAGAGAGAGAGAGAGAAAGAAAGAGAGAGAGAGAAATCACACATTTAGTGTACGTTTAATCATCTTGACACATTCGCAATCGTCGGCAGCGGCGAGCGTTTCGCGTTGTTATAATTGAATTCAAAACAATTCGCGAAGTGACCGATGATTATTCCGGACGTGTCGAGGAGCCTTTCTTTCGCCTCTCTTCCATAACATCCTTAACGAAGCTTTGCTTTCGGAGCTATTGCGAAACGTAAACACAAGAGTGATGCGGAGCCGGAGCTGTCGTGTCGGCCGACGGACGAGCGCGAGGACCTGCGAGAATACGACTTTTTGTCGTCACTCACCTTGCGCGATCCTGACCGCGGGCATTTTGATCCTCATGGTGGCGTTCGCGATCTCCGGTCCTCGTCGCGTCGCACTGTTTCCTGGAGAACGAGTCTCAGCTCCGGCTGTTCGGGACGGATGGGGATTGTTGTTGCAATTGCAGTTGTTAATGTTGTTGTTGTTGTTGTTGTATCGTTGGCGAGAAGCAAGAACCGAGCGTCGTCTTCCGGGCTCCTGGATCACATTCGCGGGGACGAGATGAGGAAGGAGGAAGCGACGGGCGCACGTCGGCAGCAGAACAACTGGACAAAATATCCGATCACGGTCGTCGTCACGCTTCCGCCCTCCTCCCTCTCACCTCGGCCGCGCGTTTTCACCCCCCGCGTGAGAGTCCATCCGATTTCCCGGCTGTCGTGACACTTGCCCTCTTCTCTCCTTTCCTCTCACGGGGACACTGCGTGTGTCCTGTCCTCTGACGCGACTCTTGTTCGCGCTTCCTTCGGCCGCGCTATCCGACGCGTCTGAGGAGTTGCACTTGATCACCGCAATCTGGACACTTGTTCGTCAACTAATGTCGGTCTTCATGTTCCTCGTCGGTCGCATTCCTCGACCGCGGCGCGTTCACCACCGCGAGAAAATCGCACGACATACGGCACCGCGAGTCGACGAGCGATCAGCGATCAGTAATTAGACAGACAGACGGACTAATTGACTGACTGAGTGAGTGAACGAGCGAGCGAGCGATTAACTGACCGGAGCAGTCCGCGCGCACAGGTGCGGGACGGTGTTTGCGGGCCCGTCCGCCGGGAACGGTGGCACCTTCGCGATTGACAGTAGTCCCGCCGTCGACTCGCCGCCGGCCGATCTACCTGCGACACCTCCGCGAACCGATGTACCGACGCGCGGCGAGGCACACCAGAGAGGTGCGCTTCGTCACACCTCGCGAACGGAGCGGTCTTCCTCGCCGCGGTCAACAGAGTTCACAAGTAGCAGTAGTCACTCGGTTCCCGGCGCGAGAGAACCCACGATTCGAAACGTTCCCCGTTGACCACTCGTTTCGCACTGCTGCCTCACCTTGAGCTGCCGACGACGGTAACGAGGGAAAGAATAGGGGGGCAATACAAACAAGCGTCCGAAAAGCGTCGTCGCGCCGCGAGTGTCCCGCAGATTCGCGGCGCGATGTTTCACGCGAGTTCGATGAACCGGAGCACCGAGACGCTCGTCGTCTGGCGGTATCCACGATACCTTCAACGTCTTTCTCCCTCTCTCTCTTTGTTTCTCTTTCTCTCTCTCTCTCTCTCTCTCTCTCTCTTCCTCTCTGTCTCGTTGTCTTCCTCTCTCTTTCTCTCTTCTTTCCTCTTTCTCACGCTTCCGTTTCTCTATTTTTAATTATCAGCTGTCAACGTGGGGCACCCACGGTCGCTGGACCACGCGCGATCACGGTAACGTGACGTCGACATGCGACATCGCGTCGTCGACGACGTATGCGGCCTCGGCGGACTGTTGTTGTCGTCTGATGCGGCCTGACGGCGCGGGTGTTGGATGCCTGATGCCGGCGTGGACCAGAGCGACGACGGTCCAGCATGGGTCGTATCGCCGAGTGGACTGTGCCGGACTGTGCGCGCCTCTAGTCGTGCCGTGCGGGACCTGGTGTGTGTCGGGCACTGCGCTCACTTCGGAGGCGCTCGGTTCGCCTCGGCGCCGAGGCCGGACACCCCACGCGCTCTCGGGGTAGTTTTCACCCCCGTGGTGGGGGCAACTCTCTCCCTCTCTCACTCTGTCTCTCTCTCTCCTTCTCGGTTCCTCTTTCTCTCTCTCTCTCTCTCTCTCTCTCTCTCTCTCTCTCTCTCCCTCCTTTGCCTTCTCTCCCTTCGCCGCGCTGCTTTCCTACACCCTCCCGTGCCCCGCTCTTTGCTCCGGTTCTCTTTCTCCCTCCCACTCGCGCGCTCGCTCTGTAGAACGTATGTACACATACGGAGTCACTTACACAAATCCACGTGCTCGTCTCTCCTCGTCCATCGTCGGGCTCTCCGATCCGCTTCTCTCCCTCCCAGCTTTCCTCTCGCTCACCGACACTCCGATGCCTCGACGTAGCCGTCCTCGTCGCGACGTGTAGATATCCACGAGGAGAGAGAGAGAGAGAGAGAGAGAGAGAGAGGAAGAAAGAGAGAGAGAGACTGGCTTCTTGTCTGGCGGGCACCTCCGCCGCGGCGGGTGGAGGGAGAAAGGCACGCTTTTTCCAAAACGCAACCCTTCCTTCGGCGCGAGAACGCGGCGAACACGATTTTCCGGCGCGTTCCAACAGACGAGCGAGAGTCAACGGTCCTGCATCCGGTAGAAGAGGACCCGCGTGCGGGTTGTATGTAGGGGAAAAAGTGTCAAACGTCCGTTGAACTGACGTTTTTATCGAATTTTCAGCTGAAGTGACTAATACTTTGTTATATACACTTGTATTTCTCTGCAGTTATCTCGTATATCAACTGATGTATCGTTAATTAATAATTAATTCCCAAATAACGTGAAACTCTTTTGATGTTTCACGTCGATTTGGAAATTTGACAAATATATCGTGATTTTATATATACATATACATACACATATACGTCAACGTGAATGGTAAAAAAGTTTTGTAACAAAGTCTTAACGTGCGGCTTTCACGGTGCCGACGCGATTAATGCTAACCAAGCGTTTAAATTATCCGCGGTAATTTCCAAACGTATTAATGTTGTTTGGGGCAACGCCAAATTCTCGTTGCTGATCGTTGCCGCATTCATTACGTTGGCGCAAAATTTTGTCGCGCATGACAAATAGTTTCAAGTTACTTTTACCGATTGCGAGAAGTTTCATGGACACTAGGACTTTTGCTATAATACGCATTAATAAGTCTATTCGTGCGTTCATTGCGTTCAATTACTCTGAGATTGCAATTAAACCATTGCTAGAACTACCGACGTACTTCCTACGTCCATTGAGACACGAGCGTGAGATGAGTGTGAAAAACACGGATACAAGTAAATAATGCGACATGTTGATAAATTCAGGTACTTTCTAAGGCCGTCAAATTAATATCGCCCGAAACCGTTTCGCTTTCGCTTTAGTTCTCGCGCGCGCGTTGCCACCTCATTACGGGCGCGATGGTGCCGTGATTAAAAAAGCGTCGTTGCGCGTCGGGACGCGACGCGACGGTGCTAAATGCATCGATCGCGACCACATTTACGGACTGATCTTACTGGGAGCGATGCGCGCTCGTCGTCCCTCGAACTCGCCGTAAACACGTAGCGTTGAATCGCGGAGAAAGCAGTGTGCGGAGGAGCACACAGGAGTACCTGCTCTCTCACATTAATTATTCCGCGGCTAAAACCCCCTCATTCTACTGTGTGGGATCGATATCCGCGACGCGGATCTTTCCACGCCGGGACTATTCGTCTGAGGATCTCGATCCTGCGGCCAGGCGAACGGGGTAAGGAACGGAATAGGGACAGGCGGATGACAAGAGACGAGAGAGAGGAAGAGGGAGAGAGAGAAAAAGAGAAAGAGAATGGGAGCGAAGGAGAAAGAGAGGACGAGGGAATCGAGAGAAAAGAGAAAGAGATATAGAGGGGGATAGAAAGGAAAGAGATGAACGTGGCGGAGAGTCTCGCATTATCCTGGATCCGAGACGTTCATCCGTCTACAAAGAGAAGTGGTGGTCGCGATAGGAAGTTCGAAGTTTCAAAGGAAGCGTGTATAGCTCGCGCCAGTACGTATGCGCATCCGTGTATCTTACGTATTACGTATATAACGTATCTCTCTCTCTCTCTCTCTCTCTCTCTCTTACACACACACATTTTCGGTCCACAGTGACGGACCACGCGATCTAATGCGCCCTTTAATTTTCCGCCGGGGTAGGTCGGCCTCTTTCCTACTTTCCTCAAGTTGAGCGACGCAGAGGAGCAGCGAGGGAGAAAAGGACGCCGAAAATGTTTCCCAGGCTCCAGACGTGGCCTGTCCTCGGCCTGTTCCTCGGGGAGGCGGCTCCGAAGTGACTTTTAACAATCCCCGAAAAATTATCTAGTGTGGGGGCCGTGAGCGAGCCCGGTCTCCTGGACAGTGTTCCATGGGCCTGTCCGACATATCTCGATCGACCAATCTGGAAAAGGACAAGAAACGTGGCTGTACGGGAGCGACCGATCGATATTTCTTCTTTTTGTTTCTTTATTAGCCCTATAAATCCTGTATTTAACGTGATGTGTCGTTTTAAGCTATCCACTGACAAATGCAATTTGGGAGACTCTTGTTAAAATCTCGGCGGAATATAAAAATAGCGACGCGTTCGGTTCTATCTTGGAAGGCCAGACGAGAGTCACTGGTGCTTCAGTTTTACACCATTATAATTTGAGGAGATATATATTCCTGCTATTCCTTCCTCCTCAGGCGAAAAGAGGTCGGAGACTTTTTATAGTGACAGAACCAAAGAGAGAAGGAGAGGGAGAGATAGATAGAGAGAGATAGAGAGAGAGAGGGGGAGAGGGAAAGGGAGAGAGAACCCGAATCATGGTGTGTCAAATTTTTCAATTTCGCCAAGTAACACGCGATACACGCACGATATATCACGAGATCGAGCGACGTATAAATACCGATCCGAACCGTACGGTACGCGCGCACCGAGTTAGCGCGAATCACGTAAGTGTGAGCGATAGAACAGCTCTCACGGTACATTCGCACCGGACGAATTAACGAACTGGATCGCGGGCGGCGCGAGGAAAGTTTGCGACGCGCAATTTCGCGAACGCCTTTCGCGACGGGGCATCGTCGCGATGAGAGGACCGCGCGCATTTATATTTGCCGCATTCAGTTTGTATATCTTATTTACAGCAGCGCTAGATAGATAATATCGCCCGTTCGGAATGCATAAGTTATCAAGCGGTTTATTATGGGCACACACGCTAGGATGCTCGCTTTGACTTGTCTTGCTCTGACTGGGAGAGAGAGTATGTGTGTGCACTCCAAGTGCACCTCGCACGTATCCCTAGGAAAGGCAGCGCGATCCGTTGACCCGTGTGAAACTCCCACATTCATTACCGGAGGCCACTGTATTCTAGACGACCGCAAGTTCATAGAATTTTTCCGCGCTCTCTGTCTCGGGTCCCGCGTGTTTCTGCGATTCTTCCTCAGCGCGCGAACGGTTGCCCGCCGCTTAGAAGGGCACCTCTTCCGCGGACCCGCGAGAAAATGGGTGAATCGAAGAGGGATCGAGACCGGAAGTCGTTCCGCGGGAGATTATAAATGCCTGATTTCCGACGTCAGAGATGGTTCTGAAAGTTTCAGCTTCTTCCCGTTTATGCCCGATTCGTGCGACGTGTGATTCCGTAATGAGAATCGAAATTTTGCAAGAATCTTCGCGGGGCGTTAACAATAGCTGATTGGAAATTATTCGTACGTCGCGTACGTGTTTAAATAACACCGTAATCGATGCGTAATTGAATTTGCGACAGTGATTTTTACGAAAGACTGTTCGCGTGTCGTTCAAATTGCCGATGGATGAAAAATCCGAAAATCAATCTCTGGTCCGGAAAACAAGAAATTCAATTTCGCGGGGCAAATCCCGCGCAAATCCATTCCACCCGCCGCGGAGGAATCACTCGCGACGTCCCATAAGATATTACGTTTTTCGGAGTCAAAGTAGTTCGACGCGCGGTTCCGTCGTGCGCGAGGACACGTGTCCCCCATATATTGGCACGCGTTCGTCTAGTTAAGTCAAACAATACCAACAGCTTGTGATAATGTACTCGTCACGCGCCCGGCGAAGTGTGTCGCCGATACGAGCGCTGGGTGATCTGCGATAGCACAATGGGACACGCGGTTGTTAGATGACACGTCCTCTGGGCTAGTTCTTTGGCGAGTGTTCGACAAACGTCGCTGCGGATTCTCCCTTGGCCTCGTCCCGATCGATTACGTCGTAACGCACGTCTGTCGATCGAAAGTACGGAGGCACGCTCTTCTCGCATTCGATGATTTCACGTCGTTTTCGGCCATCGGAGAGGCATCCTCCGGAGGTCTCTCGACCTCGCCCCGACGATCGTCTATGCATGCCGTACATCCGACAGATGCGGCCGAACGCATCTTCCGTAACGAAGAGCGAGCGCGAGCTCAAGGAGGGACCCTCCATGTCGCAGGACGTTAATTTCGGACACCCGTTACAGGGAGTCGAGCCAAACGTCCAAAGGGTGAAAAAACCGCTGCGTGGACCGTCTTGGTGACGATGCCCGCGCGTTATCCTCCTTCTCTCCCCCTCTCGTCGCCCCTACCCACGATCCCTGCCCTAACAACGCATCCTGTTCGGGGTTTTAAAGATTATTTTTACTTCGGGACAAAAAAGATCTGTCTGGCGACTCGGCGACGTGCACATGTGCCTCACACCGAACGACGACGACGACGACGACGACGACGACGACGTCGGCCAAGACGACGTCGGCCAAGACGACGACGAAGACGACGACCAAGGCAACGACGAGAGGAGGAAGAGGAGGTTCAATGGTTTCGGCCGCGCTCCCGTTGCCCGGTCCAGCTCTTCGTGGGAGTTTATCGTCTCCTCCCCTCAGTCCGCGCTCACTCTTCGGTCCCCCTTGACGCCACCGTGAAAAGAGGAACGAGGAGGTCCGGAGATAAAAGCAAAATGGTCCCTAGAGCGACTGCGCGACGTCGCTGGTATATGGGTGACCAGAAATGGTCAAGGGGTCGCTCTCAAGCCGCGCTGCGGTCCTTCAACCTGTCTCGGACTAATTTTTGAGGTATTTTGAACTAACGAGGAGTCCGAGAAAACCTGTCTTCAACGTGCACTCAGATCAAAATACTTGAAAATTTATTTGTGAGGGATATAAAGTTTATATTCGCAGAAATAGTTTACATTTCATAGAAATATACTTTTCTTATATCCTACGAATAAATCCTCAAGTATTATTTTTTCAGTGTAATCTCGAGTAAATCACGACGCGTCTCGAGGCTCTGTACCAAGAACGTACTTTGACGCCATTATGAGGAATTTAACGGCATCTCTCATTGGAAATAATTACATACTTGAATCCACATATTCAGTCCATTTGCGTAACGTTCGTCGCGTCGTGTGGTTCGTTGTCAACAGGCAGCGGCTACAGGGTAACGTTTTTTTTTCTTTCTCATACTGTTACACATATCATCTCTATATATTATCCCAAAGCCATATGCTATGCATGACTCGACCGTGGGGCCAGTTAAGCCTCTTTCTCTCTTTGTCGCTTTGATGACCGGAGCTCCAGACGAAGCAATTGACCATACGAGCGTGTCCGTTCACGTATGGCTACGCCAATGCGACATGTGTGCTCGAGAAGAGACAGTTACCAAATATAACCGGAGGACGGACCCCTTGCCAAGGGTGTTTAGAAGTTTTGGACCTTCCTTGTCGCAAGGGTTGGCCCCGACGACATCGCACGCGCGCGGGTGCGGCCCGTTTTTCTCGCATAGTCCCCATCGGCACGCACGCACGGGAAATCGACCACCCTGCACTGCCTTATCGTTTCTCTCTCGCTCGCGGGATATTTCTGGAAGGGCTCCCGTAACCGGATATCCCCCGACTAGCCGTGAAGCAAATTTTTGACAATCGTTGCTGGCGCGGAAACTCGCGAGCCTCGGAGGTCATCGAACCAAGCGCAGCCTCCGATGCACTCGTATATTCTATCCGTTTTCCTCTTAATTATAGTGCTCTTGAGGTCGATGCAAGAGATTAAAAAGTATTCGAATGACGAGTAGAGTACACTATACGAAATATAAATAGTGGTGTCTCACGTCTCATATCTCGAAAAGCGCGAAAGGTAAATTGAATTCGTTGTATTAGCGCAAAGCGCCGCTTTACTCGACCAAAATCGATTCGTAGTAAAGGCACTAGTTATGGAAAAAAAATGAATGCGCGCAACTTACATTATTTCGTAGACGGCAAAATCGAGAGCTCGTCGCGTCGATATTAGTTCTCGAGATTTCGGCAGGTCGAAATGCCGTCCGAGAAAACTGCGCGATATTTTCCCCGGTTCGGTTTCTTTCTTTTTTTTTATTTTCCCTGGCAGAAGTTCAGAGAAACTTTCGGATCGGTATGTATCGATGTATGCACATCGACGGCGCCCGTCCGATCGTCGCGGATGATTAACGTCGCGCAGAATTTCGCATTCTCGCAGATCCCACGGGACACTTTTCCGCGCTCGAGGACGGCACGGTCGCCATCGATGATTTAACGGGGCACTAAATCAGGACAGCAGGAAACAACGGCAGAGAGGAGGAGAGCAGGCGAAAAAGAAGAATCTATTTATTATTCTTAGCCAAGCGATGTCAGAACTAGTGTAGCTAAGCGGAATATATGCAAGAGGTAATACACAGACACCGAGTGTGCGCGCATGAAATTAGCGGAGGGATTGTTAAATCATCGAAAGCGACGTGATAAGTTCCCGAGCAATCTTTTGCAATTTGACAGGAAGTGAATTCACGAGTTAATTCTACAATGCATAAAAGAGTGTCTGGAATACATACAAATAAGAAGGATGTACAGGATAAAAGACAAACGAAGCGAACGATATTTATCGAGGACGGATCTGCCTTTATTTCCGATGCAGATTCGATTTTTCCACGTCACCGACTATGGTCTGACTCGACCGTTATATGCTCACGCTATAGTCATCTACAAGACGAATTAAAAAATCGCTACATCTATAAATATCTGTAAAATCGCTGAACTCAGAAATTCTAAAATTTTAATTTAATTTCCAGAATAATATAATTTTCATCAACGTAAACGGTAAAGTGGGTCACATTCCAGAAGTGAAGCCAATCTAGGTTCTTCGGAATTAACGAGGTCCGTACAAATTGCTGTCTGTCAAAGTAGCTTGATAAAGAGCAACCAGAAACTCTATCCAATTCTAGCAAATGTCGTGTTGTATTTTCAGCTTGTTACATTAGCAGATCGATTTGGTATTGCGTGGAATTATTTACTAGAGGCTTCGAATTAGAGGCACCTTTAACTCAATATATCGTTAAACATTCATCGGTATATTTGTGTGTATGACATTTCTAGATTTTCTCGCCCCGAGAAATATGAGAGATTCGCGTAAGCAAATTATATATTCATTTATGATGCACAAAATATACATGTGAGACTACCCAGGTTTTACATGTACAAAAATAATAATTATTCAATGTAGTGAGAGAAAAGGGGGCAGGAGGGCATCCTAATCTATATATACGTTTCCTCGTTTTATCGAAGTATTCGCGACACAGGCTGCGAGAAATCAGGCTCCTAATTATCGAAACGAATTATCGGTCCTCTGGGTGGAGAACTTGAGAGAAACTCACCCATGATCGAATCGATTGCTTTTCCCGCACCTGGTGGCCGACGAGGACCGCGACATTCGACGAAAAGACACGGTCCACACGGGGATGTCGCGCATTTTTTCCCATGTCCATTTTTGCATAAAAAAATTCTCACCGCGCCGCACTTTCGCACGGCCCACCATGGCGCGCGGTGCCACCGGAAAAAAACATCCTGCGTCTCTTGGGGGTAACGCACCGGCGTGCCGGCTCTAGGTGCATTCCTCTATCGCGATGCGTGTGCGTGCGTGCGTGTAAGTAAGCGAGCTTGCCGCGGCGCGCACGCATCGTGGGGTGGTGGGAGCCTCCGCCGAGGGTGCCCCGACTGTTTTTTCTCTCCTACTCGCAGTAGGGCCCGCGAAGACGGACGAGGGAAGTGAGGAACGCCGGAACTGTCGGCGCGGCGAGACGGAAACACCTTGTGGAGAGCAACATTGGAACGAGAGAGAGAAAGAGAACGAGAGGGGAGAGAGATGCGTACTAAGCGAGGAGGGGAACGACCCTTACGGTACCCCGAATGGCACAGATTCCTTTCGCCGGCGGAAGGTGCAAAAAACGATTTTTGGGAGGGGAGTAAAAAAATTGAAATACTGCTAGGTTGTTAGGTTTAGTCCTCCACATGCGCGCACGGTGGACCGACGGCGGAGAGTCGATGGGTAGAGTATATCGTATCCCCGATACGTTCGCCGCTGAAAATTTTCGGGAAAGCGCGGTCGCGCCTCTCCCGTTCGTGAGAACGGACCGCAGTTGGCGGGACATTGACTTAAAAAAGTCTATATTCCGAGGTAACGGCGATTGTCATGAAAAAAGGTGAGATTCGTGATGCTTTGGGAAATCGGTCGATCGGCAGCGATCGTAGGCGTTGATGCTACGCAGATAGCGCAGATAGATCAGCGGTTACGAATTGTTATTAGACGATAATTAGACATTTCTTTGCAGTCAAAGAAAGGATATGAGGATATGATATTTCCAATTATAGGTCGAGTCCCGATTATGGATCGAACTTGGCCTATTAATGTACTAAACAAGTTATAATAAAAAATCTTTTTTTATATTCCTTAGTTCCTTTATAATTATATTTTAAAGTTACGTTCTTAATATTTAGGAAAACAATTTAGAATATAAGTTGCTTTACCGACTCTTTGGATTTATGAAACTGCCAGTAAGTTATACTATATGTATCATTATTCTAATATAGAGATTAAAAAACAGCATAAATATGAACGTTATTGATATAAAATATTTGCTGACCCATAATTCGGACTTACGTATAAATGTTTTTAATTATATTTTATAATTGAGAAATAAATTAATGTAAAGATATAAAAATATTAATAATTAATTAATTTATGTCTAATAATTTGTTTTAAAACCATAATGCTAGTTGCTTGTATTGATTACAACAGCAGTTTGTTTTAACATTGGATCGACAAAAGTTTAAGTAAATGATTGATAGTTATGCTAACCTTAAGTGACCCATAATTAGGACCGTTACCTTACCGTGCAATACACGATTATGCAAAAAAATACCTCCCGTCTAATAGTTTGATTTTAACGGTGTGGAACACTTTTGTCCAATTAATCCAGCATTATTTATAGGATTATTTGCGCTATCCCGCTGGGGTCTCTTCGCGGATCACTCTTCGGTCACAGGTTGCGTCGAGCCGATTCTCGTGAACGTGAATGTCGACCTATAGACGTAGAGCTACTAGCTGAAGTCTTAAACTGGGCCTTAAGCCATTACCCCCGGATGATGGGCTCCCCTGATCTCCTCTCTGTTCTCCATCCGTCTTCCTCCCTCCCGGGTGCATCCTCCGTACTACGATGAATCATTTCTCGTCCGCCGTCTCACCGTGCGCGCATCCTTCTTCCTCTACTCTGGCCTAAACCCTCCCCGCGGATCCTGCATCTTAGCCGCCCCTTCCGCAGCGGCAGATGGCCGGCCAAGGGGTAAGAAAAAAATCCTAGGGCCCCGAAAAAAGGGAGGAGGTACATAAAAAGCGATCCGAGAAAAAAGACTAGAGGGGAGGAGGGAGGCAGGAGAGGCGCTCCGGGGGCGACGCGAACCACGTGTGTTCTTGAAAATTTTCCCGGGAGAGAGGACCCTGTCCTTCGTCGTCCAACATGGCCGATCGCCCCTTTGATCGAATTTCGGCCATTCATCGGGATCGATTATGCGATCGGCCGCCCTTTCTTCGTTACCACGCCGGCTCGATCGCTCTCGATAATCCAGATCTCGCATTAGCGTCTCAGGTGACGAGCCGCGTCAATTTTCGAAAAATTGACTCCGCGCAGCTGTGAGTGATCTCTCCCTCTCTCTTTCTTTCACGCTCTCTCCGTTTCGCGTTTACCTTCCTCCCTCGTGACTCGGTCGGATGCCTCCGACTCTATCGTATCGCGCGATTTGCATGATTTTATGGGACTTCATGATACGTCTCGTCGAGATTTCCATGATGCGCAGCACCATTTCCCGTTTTACAATCGCATTACATCGTATCGGCGCACCAGGACACGCGCTTTTAAATTTGACGGAGCTGTCAGTCGATCGGATCAGTCGTCGAATTTAGATACGGCTACCGCGTCTCGTTAACTTCTCTCAAATAAAAATCTTGCAATTTAAAGATCATTTATCACCAAAGAATCGACTTTTAGATATAAGGCGACGGTCACCTTCACAAGTGGATAAAGTATTCGACGATTTGTTAGTAAATTTCCCCCCTCTCTCCCGACTGACATAAATGTACACGTAAAGGATAAAGTTCAAGAAGATCCTACTACACTAAGGATCGGTGCGCAGATGATAGGTTCTCATTCCGTATCGCGAGAATCTTTCCGCGTAACTGTAAAGGAGATCTCGCGCGCTATCCTCAATCTCGGATGACTCGAGATGGATCCCAGGTAGAAAAGAATCGAAACTCGTTAAAAGAAAAAAAGAAGAAAGGAAGGAACAGAGGAAAGTTGAAGCAGGACCGAGCGAAAGGGGCGGATAGAGCGAAGATCGTCGCTTCTGGACGCAGGCCAGCTGACCAACCGTGGGAAGACGTGATTTGGCTGGCCTGTTTTCTAAAAAGGATTCGAGTAAATTACTTTTAAATTGGCGAGCCACCGGAATCCTTAGATGCACCTGAGCAGGTAGACCGGTCAGCCCGGCTGGCCGTTTCCGGGCAGTCCTCTTGCAGCAGGATCGCCGACGACTGTTGGCGTTTACAACGCAGTCGCGCAATTAAATCGCTCTTGTCCATGTAACGAATAGCCATCACGGCCACCGTTTCTCTCTCGTTTTATTCGTCTCGCGTCTCGGCATCATTCGAAATTTTCGCTATTATAAGATGTCCTATGGAAAATCGATATGCCACTATATCGGAAAAGCGGACACGAGAGAAAGAAAGAGCCGGTTTTAATTTTACGATAAAATTTGAAAAGTGCTCGAGATGTCTGGGCAGCGCGAGACTTATTTTACGATCATTCGCCCTCGCGCGTCTGTGACTCGTATTTTTCCCTGTTCCCGTTTTGTCGCCGCATTGAACGGTACGCTAGCGAGGATGGATATCGGACACCTCCTTGAAGAAGGGATTTTACGGTATACGTAAAGCACTCGAGGAAAGCAGAAAGTTTTCTTGACCGGGACACGTGGCTGACTCCGAAATAAATATCGTCGAGTATCGACGACAGACGCACAAAATAACTTCTCTCTCTCTCTCTCTCTTTCTTTTTTTTAGTTCCCCCTTCAAGTCGCGTTTACTTTCTCTTTCTCGCGTTGCTGAGGCGCATAATAAAATTCACCCTCTCTCTCTCTCTCTCTCTCTCTTTCTTTCTCCGTTTTCTCGACTTCTTTCGGAAGGGAGGCAATGCATTTTTCGCGCGTTTAAAAATAGGCGATTCGCCGTACTGCGGACTGGCCAGAGGTCAGTAACTCCTTGGGCGCAAGATCGCGCAAAAATAGCCGGCAAAACGGAAAAAAATAATTTCCTCCTCTCCGAGTGCTCTTGCGGTGGCAATTTCAGATATGCAACGTCGTCCCCGATCGGACGTCGGCAGTTCGCTTTCGCGCGACTCTGAAACCTACTCGTATTGGATTCCATCGAGTCGCGTTAATATTAATTAACACAGGAAACCGATATCGTGATTAAGATATATCGCGATAATTAGCACGGTTATAGAATTCGCGTAGAGTGATTTCTGGTACGATCTCATCAGAGAGAAGCATCGCGGGGACAATCCGCGTTCAACGATATATATCGTATAAATATTATTTGCTCTCATAATATTCTTGCGTCACGTCGCCGTGCGCTTCAGCGCGCGACACGTCGGCCACGGTAGAACATCATCCGTTTCGGCGCGGAGATCGTGTGCGATTTAACGGCACGCAATGATTCGGAAGGTGTCCAGTTGCATCGCACGCTCCAAAGGCGAATCCTCCATTGAGCCGAAGGGCCTTCTTCTCCCTTTCTCCTCCGCAGACTCTTGTTCCCTTCGATCAGACTCTCGCCTGTTACCTCACTCGCTGGGCCCGATTGCGAGAGAGGTCCGAATCTGCAGTGTCAGTTCTGCCAGATTTTTCACGGTGCCGATCCCCTTTGTAGGGGGAGGCGCTGCCCGCTTGTCATATTTGCCTATGATGGACGATTCGTCCGAGAAAGCGCTCCGCGACGCGACAAACAGAGTCCCCAACAGGGATGACGAACGCGTTTCTCATTCAACGCGCGCACCACATCTCGGCAATTCCGCCGATTCTGATTATGACCGCTTCCTCCGGATCGGCGAGTCCGATTTCCTCCTCCTTTCTTTCTTTTTTTTTCTTCTTCGTAGGGCCCGGAACGAAGGATCGCGAACAGCCTGCCTTTTCTCGGCCGAACCGGCGAGTCGCGTCGCTACCGAATCGTGGCATTTCTCGCACGATCGGACCGCGAAAAGGCCCGCAGCTGGACAGTTACGTCGTGGGTTAAGTAAAAATAGACGCTGCTGTGTCCTAGCGACCGCTTCTTTCGGTTACTGAGACTGCAACCGCAGCGAGGGAGAAATTCTCGGGGAAGCACGCTCTCGATGTCTTCTCGTTTATTTCAAAGAAGAAAGATAATATAATCGACCGAGAGAACGTATTAATTGTCCGATGAACTATATATCTTTTACATTCTCGTCCTGCTGAAATTTATTTATAAATTCCGTTATCTCTTAACGGGAAATTATCACGCGTTCTGTACTTCCATAAATTGTATAAGTACTTCGTGATATACAGTCACTCGTTTGTAAAATTCGTCCATTCTTTAGTCGGAATTGACATGAAAAAGAAGAAAAGAGTGGGTGTGTATGTTAGTTGAACACGCGTCATCATACTTTAATCGAGCGACGTGAAATAATTACTAACATAATCTTGTATAATTGTGGCAATCCGATAACGTCACTATAGATAAATCAGTGACAGAGGGAATCATGCAGCAGAATCAATTATCATCAACGATTCAATATTCAACTGCTCTCTCTCTCTTCCCCTCGCTGCGACTCTAATTCCCTTCCTCTCCGTAAATCCTTCGCATCCCAAACACGCGATCTCAATTTAGAATCGTATGCCGGATCCGAATAAACGCGACGGTGGAAAAAAAAATCCCCCATGCTCTCCGCACAAATCACGCTCCGTCTCTGTCTCTTACTCTCGCTTTCTCGTTCTCTCTCCGCGCGTGTTCTCCTCGACAAAAGGGAGGAGGAGATCGAAAAGAACGAGGAGACAATCGGCCGATATCCTCACGAGCGGAAACGGCTCGTCGCCCCGGGCGTCCAAGACACGTCGTTGCATCTCGAAAATCCGGCAAATCGTGCGAGATAAATTTCCCGACAACGTCTCTCATGACCTTCCTAATTCCACATATTTCCCGCTTGGCCCAAAGACCCATCGGTGAGGAAGCGATCATAGCGAGAGAGATTCTACTGAGAAATAACGTAACGGGCATAATAGGATTATGATAAAAATAGCCATTGCTGCGCGACACAATAAGACACACGATAGAAGTAGGAAAGCTGAAAATTAATAACGTACAAAGAATTGCACAAAACGTTTTAGACACAATAAAATTAGGTCTTCACTAAACTGTTCAAATTGCGAGTCATTATGCGTGGATTACGCAATAATAGTGTGATTAATAATATAATTAAGAACTCTAAATGATAATAAATAATAATAATTAATAATTCATCATTGGACAAACCCGTTAATAATGACTATTTATTTGGAAAGTTTGGTGTGAACTCTCAACTTTATTATGTCTAAACCGTTCTACGACTCACGTTCTGTACACACGTACGTCATGGAATTCAATGTTGTGTTATTGTTCAGAGATGGATATCTCTTATTACAGTCGGCCCCTCCACAACGACGCCTACTATAGTCACGAGCATCGAGAGTTCGACCTATACATCATTGTTATTCTCGGTGCTCGAGCACTAAGTAATCAAGCAGGAAGGGAGAGTGCGGCCATAAGAGAGCGTAATTACCTTAGCTTGATTATACTTTCTTTACTCTGAATTTTCAACTATTTACGTTACCAATTTTCGACAATTTTCGAATTGAAAAACCGTTTTTCAATTTTGATTTATTTCCCTCACGTTTGACAACGTTCTCTCTCTCCCTCTCTCTCTCTCTCTCTCTCTCTCTCTCTCTCTCTCTCTCTCTCTCTCTCTCT
>NW_022639523.1:749390-765260 GCF_010583005.1 Odontomachus brunneus
TCTCTCTCTCTCTCTCTCTCTCTCTCTCTCTCTCTCTCTCTCTCTCTCTCTCTCTCTCTCTCTCTCTGTTGTAACTCGAGGAACTTTCATTGCTTCATCTTGACCGTCTGCGGACACGAAGATCGCTCGAGGCTCGGAAATTCGGAAAAGCCGAGCAGAATCGAGCTGGACCGTGAATCGAACGGAAGATGAAATGACGATTTGCCCACGGCAACTCGCACGGCACGCGGCTTAATCGTTTCAGAAGTCGGCAACGGATGATCCCACCCGACGGCCGAGTCGGCCAAGGAAAGTACGTGAAGCTTGCGAAATTTTCGTTTACACAGCCGCACTCGACGAACCGCCTCGCCCGTATATCAAAAGTTTAATTGAATTTTCGGCCGTAGCCCCGGCCCGAGAGAGATTAGGATCGTCCACCGGCCCGTTCTCTCTCTCTCTTTCTCTCTTCTTCCCTCCCTCCCCTTGCTCTCTCACTTCCTTCACCGCCTTGGCGATTTACCGTACCGTGCTGGTCTTCGTGCATCTTCGTGTAGACGTATTGTACCCGCGCCCTGATCGTCTCTCCTGGCCCTATTCCTTATCCATTTTATCTGACCTGCGCGTGTACATCTTTACGTGTTATTCTAGCTGCTGCCGTTCGCGGTTTTGTCTCGGCCTCACTTCGCTTGCTCGTTCAAGCGACCTACGAGATTTTCTTTTCGTCGTGCTTTCGCACTGTATTTACTTCCGCGAAACTACGTAGACTGTCGCGCGAGAAACACGTGACGAGATATTTAGCGAGTTTTGCTAATTCAACGCTCGCTCCGCTTGTGAAGGACTCTTAATCGTGTTTGACTGATGAGTCTTTGCATTTTTTCGAAATTCAGTTTCAAGTATCTCGACAACTAGGTCCACGACTTGAGATCGAAGTAATATCTTCTCGTAAAAAGCTTCTTTATCTCGAGACAATTGACGGGACGTCATTCTGTAGGTACGGCTTCTGTACGTTCACAAAGACGCGCTCATCGTGCGACCTTCTTTCCGCCGGAGCCTTTACGTTGGGGATTTGCATAATTACGCGTTTTAATGTACCCTACGGTCATGAGGGTCAGATCGAATTTATCTCATTGGCCCTCACCTGTCCCATACGATGCGGGCCTCGGCGGGGCAACTGACCACCTGTACAGTCGCGGCAGCAAAAAAAGGAGGGACACCGGTCGATTTGGTGAACGACCCGCTCTTCTATACTAGCCGATCTAAAGAAAACCTGTTAACTTACGGAATTCTAGACACATGCGCGCGTCTGATACCACGTGCATTCCCTCAGAAGAATTGAGTATATCAAGAGGATGAAGCGCAAGTTTGAGTTTCAGAAATTACCTGCGGGCTAATTGTCAATACCGAAGAGAGTGTTTAAAACCGCTCAGTAGAGACCAGTTTTTAATCACTAATTGTGCCAAGTATGGGGCCTCAATGAGGCTATAGCTTACTAGGGCGTAATTTTTTACACGATGATATATCGGGGCCGCGTGTGAATGACGTCCTCCCGGAAAGATCACTCGATTTTACGAATCTAATTACCCATGCGAGAATAACAGTTGAGAAAGGCGCGAAATATTTTCAACGATCTCTCTCGACAGCAGCGAGGAGTCATTACGGGTTTCGCTCGTACAGGACGCGGGGCGCATCCTCGACGCCACGGCTAATTCAACGGCGACTATCGTCGGCCAGGTCGAAGCACCCGCGCCAGACAATAGAAAAGCCATAACTTTCTCCGCGCCGTGCTCGTACAACCTATATCCTGTCGCGGACGCGCCCAAAAAGATCGCGCGCACCTTCTCTCGTGGTCGCGCATGAGATTCGTCGAAGGGAACGACGACCTGCGGCCGACCTGCGGACGCGGCGACTTTACGACTTGGGCGATACCTCGGATAGGGTATTGCCGAGCCGTCGCCGTCGCCGCAAGCAAGGTCGAGAAATTCGACCGGGCACCGTTATATACGCGCTCTAATCAGAAAATTGGATCGTCCGCTTTGGCTCTCCCATTTTCGAACCTTGCTTCGTTCCTCTCCTTTTTCTCTCCTTTTTTTCGGTAGTCACCGACAGGAGTCTTTGTCTCTCTGTCCTGATCTATCGTCCCCTCCATCTCTCTCTCTCTTTCTCTCGCTCTCTCTCCCTCTTCCCCCTTTATTGCTTCGCTCTTCTTCTTTTTTTTCCTTCTTTTTCGATCTCGGACTGTACGACCCGCATACTCGCGTTATGACGCGCGGAGAGGTCGAATGGATTCTCGTGTGCGCGTGCGTGTGTGTGTGTGTGTGTGTGTGTGTGTGTGTGTGTGTGTGCTCGCGCTCGTCCCATGTCTGGAGAGGTCGTACAATGGGGACACATGTCAAAACAATTGGCACACAGGTGTATCGAATTTACCGAGGAGCCGATGGAGGACGTCCACGACGAAAGAATCGTGCAGTTGCGTCACGGTGTCTCGGCCCGCTATCAATGAGTTTCCGTTCGGCCGTTCGGGTGACGCGAGAATCATCGAGCCGGCAACTATTAAGCACGCGTATTTGCATCCGACAAATGTTCCTTTTATCAAGAGTACATTACTTTGCTAGTCTCCGTCTTTTCGTCACATACGCGCTTAATAGTTTCCAGATAATTCTCGTTTCTTCGTGCGCCAGGTGTAAATGAAATTAATATGTCGTCACGTGTGTCGTACGCGTAACGAAATTTCGTCTCTTTCCACTTAGGCAAATTAATTTGCACGAATAAGCACGAGATATTAATTGGAAATTGTATTAAATGCACGAAAATAATCGCGCGAAATCTTTTGGATATTAACAGTTATTATATACTTTCTCTTAATTATTTCCCGTGTTTTCCCCGGCTGACGCGTCGCATATGATAAATTTACCTCACATTGTACTTGTATATCTGTTATTCTCGTATCCGCGCCAAATAGATCGCGCGAATCAAAGCCGGTAGTGCTCTGATCCCGTGGTAAATTTACCTAGATACGTCTATTGAATCCGCGGTGGAAACCGCGCGCGCGAGAGGGAAAACTCGCGGAACCGAATGGAAACGGGATTCGCGAGACCGACCGAGCGATCGCGTCGATTCACCCCGCTCGTTTGTAGCGGCCGATCGTTTCGTGCATCATCGCCGACGAAAGTTACGATTATTGTTGTCGCGCACATATGTACATACATAGACACGGTTCGCGAACGAAGGCGCGCACGAGTCTTCCTCTGCACGCGCTGAAAGACGCAGTTAAGACGAAAGATAGGGACCGGCGCGAAACCTTTGGACGGATAAAGAGGAATTGTGTTGGCTGGACGAGGAAAGAACGAGCGAGTGAGTGAGTGAGTGAGAGGCGTAGCGAGGGAGAGTGACGAGAGCCGAGAGGGACGTAGGAGTAAAGCCAAGACTCTCTCTTGCGCGCGGTTGCGCACGACGTGCGGATGAGCGGGATCAAGAGAAAGAAGAGAGTAAACGGGACGAGAAGGAATTCCTGAGTCCTCCCTGTCTCCACGTGTCTCCGTCTGGACGAGAGAGAGAGAAAGAGAGAGAGAGAGGGGGAAAGAGAGAGAGAGAAATAAAGAGAATGAGAAAGAGAGAGGAGGAGACGGGCCCACACGAACGGAGGTCTGTGTAAGTGGCCGAGCACACGAGAGGCAGGGTGGGCGAGGAGGAGAGCTGGAGGGAGGGTTGGTGGCACTCTCGTGGGTGGGGAGGGGGCGAGGGGACAAAAATGACAATCATCGTCATTTTAATAATATGCAAAGGCATAGTCGACTTCCACGCCGGGCAAGTGCGGCTACAATGGCGTTATATAATGACAAAGACACGCCGGGTCGGCTGGGTGCCTTTCGCTCGACAAAAGGCGCGGCGTTAGGGTCATCCTACCGGACCGGAACATGTTTTGTCCGGCGCGGACAAATGTCACCGATAATGTTCTCCCGTGCCTGCGGCTGTAAAAGTCAAAATAACAGTCGCACCGAAAATACCGTCGAGCCGTCGAATACCCAGCCGAGCCTCAGCTGAGCCAACCGGCCGACCGAGGGGATTGCGTGCGGTGTGCCACGCTCACGTTAGAGCCTCTAGTTCTAGATCTACTCGTAGCCTTTGAATTTCAAGACGACTCAATCGAGAGAATTAACACGTACACACCTCCTCTGCTTACTGGGGAAATTTATCGAGTTTCGCCAAGTATCATAACACTCGTCGAACGTAATGACTCTGCTACACGCAGACAATTTTTTTCAAAGATATAAACATTTCAGACAAAATTTCAAGAAACTATGGGAAATTTGTGACCAAGCTGCAATATATTTGATCAAATTAATTGTTTATTGCTGTCATATATAAATATTTACTTCAGTATGAATATATGCCAGTCACGCAGCGCAAACCTTGTAAGTTATTATAGTATGTTATTATAGTATATTATACAACAAAAATTTTCTGCGTGTTTTTTTATGATATGTCTCTTTCTCTCTCTCTCTCTCTCTCTCTTTCTCTGTTCTCGGAATTTTTTCCTCTGATTAATAATGTAAATTATTTTATCTAAGAGTTTTTTCTATACGTGGAATGGATGACGTGGCGATTGCTGCTGGCTATGCTCGCTGAATGAATAACGCACCGAATCCTTTATTCTTTCGTTTTACTCGCTTACTCGCGGTGAAATTTCCCTCTCGCTTTGTCCATCAGTTGCAGACTCGGTACCGATGCAACGCGAGGCGAACTTCAACGCACTGCTGACTGTACGTACATACGTGCCAGATTCACACCCACCCATCGGTATGCGTGAGCGATCATAAGCCGCCAGAAACGCGCGCGTAAGTAGTGTCGTGCACGAAGTTTATGTCGCGTCTACGAGATCACAATGACTCCAACATTGACACAATTCAAATCGCTCATAAACGCGCCTTTGGTGAGAAAAAATATACTCATCTTTTTCAGGATACTTTATATATTTTATTTATAATAATTGAATACGCGCGCGCGCTACGTGTTATCATATAATTTAATTGCACCATAAAATTCGCCAGAAAAGTTCATCTTTTTCTCGGTAAAAATTTGATCGTCTGTCATCCTCTTTTAGAGTATCATGCAATTTTCAAGATCGTGTATTCTCGTAACGCGTTCAGAAAATTTTGTCTTTCATGATGTCTGCACGAGATTTACCGAAAGGCTTGATTTTACTGTCGACTCGCGTCAAATTGTTCGCGATTCAAAGATGATCGAGTCTCGATATCGAGGCGGCATATTTCTCCCATAGCGTTCATTAAGTACGATCGAACCGGCTGACCTATTTATTGTCGCGTCAGCAGCTATGTTATCGCCATCTCTTTATTTTTGCAAGCGTTCGCGCGTTTGCCCGGGAGTTCCCGTATTTTTCCATGTAACCGCGGTTTCTCCTCCATTGGACACCGCGAATCGATCTATCGCGCGACGTTGGGTTTGCCTAAGTACGTGCCACCGATTCACACCCACCAATCAGAATGCATGGGCAGGCAAAAGGTGCCAGAAACGCTTCGCTCGCACCGTCGCAGTCGCTTATCGCGACAAGAAAATCGCGCTAATATCACCATGCGTGTAACTACGTTCCGACTAGGATCGTAAAGCCACCTGAAAATTTTGCGGATACTTTAAATTATTATGCGCGACGCAGAAGTTCTGCGCGACGACAATTTTCGAATATCCCAAATAGCTCCCATTTGCACGGGGTAAAACAGGAATTCGAACGATTCACACAAGAACGGTTGAAATTTAGATGTTACGGATAATTGATTAATCGCGATTTCTGCATTAAACGCGTCGATCGAATGATTCGCGCATTACAAGCACCGCGGATATTTTTCGCATGTTCGACAATGCAATTTTCTACGTTTCAATAACGAATCGCGAGTGTGTCATATTTATACTTGGTTGACTGGTTGTCGAATGATGCACGCCTGGTGAAATATTTACACCCCTAATTCCGACACGCGTTCGCTATACCGGCGGTTTGACAGGCGTTTGCCTCGCCGGATCACTGATCTCCCTCGCTTAACGTAATTAGTACTATTATTAGCCTGTAGGTCGCGCATTAACGATTGCATCTTCAACGAGACAATCTATTCTGCGCGCGATGATATTTCACGATCGATCACGCGAGCGTATAAGCATCAACGTGTATCGAAGCCACCTGGTGACTTCTCTCTCCGGCTCTTTCATCTTTCGCTGTCTCTCTCTCTCTCTCTTTCTCTCTCTCTCTCTCTCTCTCTCTCTCTCTCTCTCTCTCTCTCTCTCTCTCTCTCTCTCTCTGTCTGTCTTTCTCTTTCTTACGAATTCACGCTTAAATTACGAGAGAAGGCTAATCGTGGTAACGCCTGTTCTTGGTACACGAATGTGAACAGCCTCGTAATACCGAAATCATACCGGGAGATAAAAATTTGTCGATGCTGCGCCCGCGTTACGGCCGTTCGCGTTGCGCTCCGACTTTGCCACGCGTAAATGTTGCGTGTCGGAATAAAAAAAGGAAGAAAAATGTTTTATAGCTTACATCTTCGTAACAACTTGCCCGCGATACGTCGCGCGGTGGATTCTTTTTACTTGTTACGCGGCCGTTAAAACGCTACGAGCGCGTACTCATCGGTTATGTCTCGTTGACGTAACAGATCTGTGCTCTTCGACTGAATCTTGCGCGCACGCGTCTCCTTTCCATCTCTGTGTCTATCTATTTCGCCTCTTCCTGCGCATGAGAGCGCCAACAGCGTACGTCTCGCGTTTTGAGCATTCAACGTGAAGAAAAGCGCGACTGCGAAGAAGAACGCACCTAATTTCACCTGTTACGTCGGGAGCGCGGTATATCGCGATTTCTCAGCCGGCGAACGTCTTCCCCGACGTGTTCCATGGTCTTGATGAAAACCTCCGGTGCGCACGCCGACGAGCGAGCGAGTGAAACGGCGAGTTCCCGGTCTCGGTAGCGCGACGACGACGACGACGACGAGGACGACGACGGCGTCTATCCGGCTTTTTCTCTCCCCGCGGTGCATAAATTTGCATGTTGCCGGAAACAGGTAAAACAGCACAGGCAACGACGACGAGGACGGCGCGAGAGGGAGAAAAAAATTGGTGAGTCAGGTGGTTTCGCGCCGAGAGCCGAGAAATATCGGTCACCCGGGGACGTGCGCGAGCTCCGTGGCGAGCGAGACGACGGGCTCGCCTCTTCGCGGCACCGCGAAGCCGCTTAAAAATTCGGACAATACTTCCCCGGGCGGCGGGGCGCATTTAAATGTATGTATTCATACGCTCGTGTATCGCTTTGACGAGAGGTGTGGTCAAAATTATTCAAACTGACCCGGACTCTTTTTTCTCCTCTCGGTCTGGGACACTTTCTAGCACCGCTGCACCCACGTATCACCTCGCCCTCCCCTCCTTGCCCCTTTTTGCCCTGTCCTCCTTCTCTCCTTCCCTCTCTATATCTTTTCTTTTTATCTTTCTCTATCTCGACGTCCTCCTTCGTCGTCGTTCTCGTCGTCGTCGTCGTCGTCTCTTTCTCTCTCATTTCCTTTTCGCGTCGCCTTCGCGCTCTCTAGCCCATTGTCCCGATGCCGAATTGGAGATCGCGTCCGATCCTCGATCTCATGCCCGATGACCTGGTTGCTTTTATAAATTAGACCCGCGGTAGAACCGATTCGCGAGACGCGTGCGTCTCTCGTCGTGATTACCGGGCGCAGCCGCGAGATTTGGGTGACGGAGAGAGAGAGATCTCGCGAGGAAATGAGAGATTAAAGGGTGCGTGTTATTCGTCAGACAGATACAATCGACGCTGTCGCTCGAGCAGCTCGTCAATATTTAAGAGATTCCACAATCTATATTGTGTTTCATGTGGAAATATCGCGCGATATCTTGAAGAAAAGCAAGCGTTTATGAAGACATTTTGTGTGTAGATAAAAAAAAAAATAGAAACTCAAGCACATAAAAAGAATCCCTTTCTCGCGTGGAGGTCAAAGTACGCGCTTTTGTTCATCGACCCGGCTGTGTCCTTCCATTAATAAGCCGGTGCAATCAAGTGGATGCAATCCCGAATCAAACGGACAATTTTGGAGAAAGGGTCGGCGAAAGTGCCATCCCCTTGAGCCGAATTGTAGGTAAAACGAGGGAGGGTAGGAGCGAGGGATGGCGAGAGGACAAGACGACGCAACGCGACACGCGCGATTATGGCAGCTTCGCTCTCGTGTCGGCCACCCACCGAAATTTCTGCCCACATATCATGAATGGACAGGGCCCAAGCTGGGCTCTCTATGCCACGGCATGTTCACGGCCAGACCGACTATGACATATGGGTGGCGCAAAAACCGCCAATGCTGATCGATCGGCCACGCTAACCAATCCCCCCTGCGATTCCCTCTTTTTCTCTCACGTTCCGGCTTTATGCGCTGATCGTTACCTTTTTCGAGGCTGTGCTACCGGAATACCGTCCGATCAAAGCAAACAGACGAAACTATACTCACCTCCCCCTTCTTCCACGCGATGCCACCTTGACCCTCAACCGGCATTCAAACGAGCTATCAAGGACTTGAAATTGTGAAGGAAATTATGAGAAAAATTACGGGAGAGAGAAAATTGATAATGCACGAAGCAAACCGAGATGAAATCATTGTTATCTCCGGCAATCCTCTTCTCTTTTTACAGTCACGGATCCTTACGCGTTATCCTCTCACGACACCGTGACATCTTCTGCGATATCCTCAAGCGCGCGCGCACATACACACACACACACGCAGACATATACACAAGCGCAGGTTTGCAAAATGGTCTCGATCTTATGAAACGAACGAAGATCTTCGATCGGCGCCGCGCGATCGGCATCGCGTCCGATATATCGAGTCCTACAAACGACGTCTATAAAAGGTCCCCTAGCCTCTCTCTCTCTCTCTCTCCCTCTCTCCCTCTCTCTCTCTCTCTCTCTCTCTCTCTCTCTCCTCTTCTTCCCTACTTCTCTTTTCACCGTTCCGTAGGCCTCTGCGCCGCTTAGGCCGCATTCGCACGATCCTCAACGCCGGGCCACCTTCGGCACGACCTCTCGCAATGCACCTACGGTGAAGGTTTCGTCTGTGTCGTAGGTGGTCGCTCGCTCGCGCGTGTGGTAGTGCAACGCTTGGTGCCTGTGATCGTCGTGGTTGCATCTACTTGCTCGCGAACTCTGCACGTGCGCATGCAGCGTGGTAGGTGGACGGCGGTCACTACTCATCGCGCGCCGCGCCGGGAGCCGAAAGTTCATCGGTACGGTTAGTCGGCACGACTATGGCATATCGTTTCCTCCTTCTTCTCCTCTTCTTCTTCTCTTGCCTTCCTGCCTCTCTTCCTCTCGTTTCCTTCGCATTTTTTCGTCGTTTTCCCTGCCCCGCATCTTCCTTTCCACCTCACGCTCTTTCTTTTCCGCGAGCTCCGGAGAACAGCGGCCCCCTCGGTTACTCTTTGACTCGGTGTGCTCGAATCGATAGGTCGGACGAGTTCTAGTTTCAAAGGACATCGGGTGCCCCGTGTGCCTAGCTACCTGACCCTAGCGATCGATGCAACTGCCACTGCACGTTCGAAGCCTGCCTGCCTGCCTGCCTGCCTGCCCGACTGTCTGCCTTTCGCAATTCGCGAATAGTATAAGTGATTGTCGCGCGTTCGGATACCCTGGGAAATTGCGACACGCGGCCAATTAACGCGCACGATTGCGGCGAGGCGAATTGGCGATTGTCGTCCCGATTTGCGCGGCTGAGACGTCTCGCATCGATGTCCGTCGTCTTTTCGCGGCAATTGACGCGAGATTTCTACGATTGACCGACGACTTCTTGGCAATTGCGTATGAGCCGTTAGGGTCGATCTCTCGATAAGATCGAAATCGACAGTGAGAGTCACACCGATATTAAGTGAAATCGCGCTTCGTCAAGCGGAAGCCATGAACTCAACGTTCTCCGCGGCAAATCTGGGATGACATCTTACACCTCTATCCTTCGCGATCGGCAAACCGTACGGTAGCGCGTGCGAGCGATCAACGCGGCCCATAAATTACGACGTATAACTCCGACCGGTCACGGACCTTGAATTACGAAGTATAATCGGTAACGTGGTAACCAGTCGCGTCGGACACGCGCTTCCCACAACGTACGCGCGCGTCATAAACCTAATACGGCGGACAGACAACAACTTCCACCCAAGAAACATAAATCAGGCCCCCCTGGAAGCTGTCCTTAATTCCTCCGTGATCGTGTCACCGAGTCAAAGGTGAGCACCGGGACTGATGGACGGACGCCGGCCGGCCGGCGTAGAATCCAACGCGCGCCAGGAGCGGAAAGTTCATCGCGCGGCTACTGGCGCGGTCGGGCAATTAGTGGGCTCTTTGTATCGGACTGAAATGCTGAGGCTTCCTGCGGCCGTCGATATTATTATTGTTATGATTAACCATGTTGCAAGCAAAAGGTGAGGTATCAGCAAAGGAGATGCTTTGATCGCTTTACCCGAATAACAGATTGGCACAACCAGATTATGTATCTGTAGGGCCCGGTATTAGCCTGATGAGATGAGTGGTTAATACAAAGTTAATTTTTGAAGAGAATGCCAAGTGTTTAATCTCGGGGCGAATCTCTCGGCGGAACGGAGTCATGACACCGCGTCACTAAGTGTCGACCAAGGGTATCATTCTTCGCGCGTTGCGACGTCCGTGTAATTCCGAATAGCTCCCTTCGCTGCTCCGAAATTTCTTTTAATTGCTGTTGCCGGGACTACAATTCTCCCCCTGCTATGGGAAGCGCGATCGGTCGCGCGACAGACCCGTCACGTCGGAATTTATCGACTCCTTCGAAATGGAGGTTAAGGTATCGATACCAACTGTGTATCTCGATATCTCCACTCGGTATCTCCAGCATCCCTAAGCACGATGTGCTTCCTGCCGAGTTCATCCCTACTACTTCCCGTTCCTCTTCTGCGCGCTTCTGGTCGGCGGCAACCCGGTGGCTCTTCGCCTCTCAGCACTGGCGAGAGAGGAGCCAGGTACAGATCATCCGACGGCCATCCGTCCGACCGACCGACCGACCGACCGACCGACCGAGTTCGAGTTTTAAAAGACGAGCGGCACACACACATATACACACGCGAGAATCGTGAGCGAGCCTTGCGCCGAGTAGCCTCGCTCCTCTCTCGGCTCTCCTACTCCCGATATATAGGGCAACCGCATAGACTCTCACGGTTTCTGCGAGCTATTCATCTGCATGCGCTCCTCCGCCGGCACCTACCTACCTACCTACCTACCTACCTACCTACCTACCTACCTACCTATCTACCTACCCAGCCATCTCTCTCCCCCCAGCTTCTCTAGCTTTCCTCCCGCTCCTCCGTTCTCTACCTCCGTCGGCCACGTTCCTCAAGAAGCGTTTCCATTATCGCGACCGGACCTGGCCAAATGTCGCGACCCCCGCGGTGTTCCCTCGCTGTAACATCGCCGTGTCTGATGTATGTACTTGTCTCGCTACGATATTTTTATCGTCGCTTCTCTCGCGCGACCGGCTTCTCAGGACATTCCGTCTAACATTCTGCGATTTGTTTATATTTGTATTATACACTTCGTTCGTGCGGCGTTTTCTCGCGATTTTCCTTTTAAAGGCGGTGTCCTTGAACGAATTAACGCGAGCAATCAAAGCTGCGCGCGCGAGCAGCATCGGTCAGTCGAATTGCAGTCGAGTCTTGAAATCTCGCCGATGCGAGGCACTAGTCCTTCGCTAATTCGCGACTTGTCTCACTCTCGTCGAGATACCGCAATTGAACGTGATAGCTTTCCGATCATATTTCCTGGCCACCCCATTATGTCGGAGGGATTACGTAAGTACGTCTTAATTCCGCTCGATCGCCTTCTGCTCCTTAAGGACGCGGGCACTCTTATTCACGTATTTGAATGTTACCTCATTCCACGCTTCGGGCGGAATAGAGAATACTCCAGCGTTCTGCTTTACCGCTGCTCTCCGATCCGCACGTGCACGCCGACGACGAGGCCGTGGAAGCCCGCGTAAATTTATCGGAATAATTATTGTCGTCTCGTGCGGCGCTATATCGTCGATTTTTCGAGACTCGCTGGCGCGTGGGCAGCCGGGTAATTATCGAGGGTTTATTACAAAGGCGGGTTCGTACGGAAAAGAAGGAGACAATGTGACAAGATAAACGCGAGTCCTTTCACGCGAGAGACGTTCGCGAATTTGGCTTAGATATTCAGCTTAAAGGAGAAATAAAAGTATAAAGAAGAGGAAATCTCGATTGACTTTGATGCATAATCGAGAAAATTATCTTAGATTCGTATTAAAAATAGTCGTTAAAAAGGTAAAAGTACCAATTCTCGGTAGCCAATTCTGAATATTTTTGTTACTTTGATCTTTAAATATAAATTTTTTAATTTTTTAATGTGGAATATATGTACAAAAAATATATATAGACTATACTACGATATAATGATATCGAGATTTTACGCGAAGTGAATCTGACAAATTAGTAACTTTCATTGCTTTCATTTTTCTATTATAAAATAATTGTTCTACAACTATTCTTTTATTAGGAAAAAAATTAAATTAAGTTATAAATCGAAACTGATCTGACTGAACAAATGATTTGGGTGATAGTCTCATATGTGCGCACGTAACGCGCGCGCAGAACTTTCTACATTGTGGAATAACAGCTGTGCGAGTACTCGGACTCGTGACCGAATGGTCGAAGGATGTACCGACAACAACGCCGGCTAACGATGTTACGGAAGCCGTTGCCATAATCAAGAAAAAACAGGTGCGCGAAGGGTTCCCTCCGTCCACGTAGCAGCTACGACGTGAACGTCAGATGACTGTTATTTTGAGGCACTATAAGTTTCCCCGATACCGATGATTTACAGATCTAATAAATTGCCTGCCGATACGAGTGCTCGGCAGCGGAAAAATCAGAACGCGTTTATTCGCGCGCGAATTAATCCATCGTCCTAATCACGTTCGCGGAGTGTCAGCGTGCTTAGATTTCGCGAAGGGACGATTCTCGTCTTTGCAATCGTCCTGTGAGTTGTGAATTCGTCGTCGCCGTCGTCGTTGTTGTCACAGTAGTTCTCGCGATGATGTACAGGGTGTACGAGGTCTTTGTTGGGTAATTTTCTTAACCGCAATTTCCTCAGGTATTTCTACAGATAGAAGTTCTTTTGGAACGGAGGGCAACACATTTTTCACAGATTGATACCTGGATTTGTGCGCTGATTTTTCAAATCGTCAATCTTACAATTCAAGTACTGCAAGCCAAATGTATATATTTACAGAATAAGAATATGTGTAAATATATTTTTTGTAGATACTGAATATATAGTCGTGACAAATATAAGAAATATACAGTTTTGTGATTGATCAGGAGTTTGTGACTAAAAATTCCGCGTTCGCGTCGAGACACCCAGTATGGAGGTTCGCGTCTTAACTGGGAGAATAATAGAAGTAGGAAGCAAAACGTCGAGGAGGCGGCGGCGGCGGCGTCGTCGGAAAAAATCGACAAAGCACATTACACGAAATCACAATGTTTAATGAAAATTGCGGGCGCCGTGGCACACGAGGCGGTGCGCGGCGGCCGCTCCGACTTTCAAGACGGTGTTGATCGCGGAAACCTCGCAATCCGCTTCTCCGCGAGGTTACAACTTCATTACGAGTGTGCTCATCCCGACTGGAAGAGAAGGCCCTTAAGATATTGCCGATGACATATCCAGCAGCAGCCGGCGGTGTCGCGTGACGGGTCGCCTCGTGTAATATTGTCTCGCGCCGAATCGTGACGCCGCGAAGCGGTATTCAGATTGCGCTCTTAGCGGTTTCGCCAACTTTTTTCCACCGCGACAAAAGGGAGATCTCTGTGTAACCGCTGGTCAGAAGCCGCGCGCGCGGCACGACGAGCAACGGCAAAAACGTGCGATGGACATGTCGTTCGCCAAGTGAGAGAGCGCGAGCCGGGTTTTGCCGCTGTGTCGTAAGGGAGACTTCAATTGCGGCAGACACTATTATCCAAATGGGACAAAATTGAGCAGTTCTCCGGCTGGAGCATCTCAAGTCCGAAAATACGTTAGCGAGAGACGTGGCGGTGAGGAATCTCGGCTTTTGCCGTCAGGTCTAATTGTTTGTCGGATGTGTGTATTCAGTCTTACGTTTGGAAACGGAATGTAATTTCGTGAAGGTATCGTGGACGATATCTCGGCAGTTTGAAAAGGGAAAGATCGATATCCGTCTCTTCAGTTTTTAATTGTTAATTTAAAAAGATGAAGCTCGGAAGTTCCCAAGATAAACGCGCCTTGAAGAGTTGGACTTGTAAATGAGCGCAAATTAAAGTCACTCGAGCGACCTATCGATTCTGATATCACATAATCGCGAGATACCGTGCTGATGAGTTTCTTTTTTTACGGCCCTCCGTACTAGCGTACGGGACATGTCCAAACTGGTGTATAAGAACGAATGCCTCCACGTGATTAGATAGGAAACGTAAGTTTGCAGCCGCACGTGGAAAAGTCTCGGATGAGTCATGCGGTTGTTACGTCGATCCCGGACGACGGGGAAACGCATTCGCATTTTCATGATTGCCTGTCGACTCTATCAGACGCGAGTCGCCGGTAAAGCCGCGTATCTAATAGAGTCATTCGGTTCCCGATAGTTCGCGGGATATTGAGCCGCGGTGAAGTTAAGTCTCCTATCTAACTGCGAACTCAATTCTAACAATTGCCACTCGTTTGGCGATCGTTCGACGGTGCTTAGAAGTCTATTCTCCCCTCCTCACGTTGACGGCCAATATCGCAAGGAAGAAATAAGGGGAAACGTTCAAAATAAAAATATGCCGACACTCATTGCGGCGTTCGCCAGTTTTCGACATTTTCACTCGGATTTGATCAAATATGAAGGTATGCATGCGGATTTGTTAATTATTTCTTGAATGATTTTATTTAATTGTTGATTATTGTTTATTATTTATTGTTGACTATTTCTGATTGATTTTATTTTAAATTCCCATACAATCGCAAGTCCAAGTGTGTTATTTTCGGCTGAATCTCTTTCTATATGTTTCTTATCGTTTTAAGTCGCGCCATTTGACACGTTTAAATTATACGTATTAAATTATAATTTACACGACTATGCGTTTAAACATACTTGATTTTGCAGTGTACACTTTGATATTTAATAATATTCGTGTAAAAGTATCGGAGATTTCCCCTATCACCGGTGACGTCTCTCTCAGAAAAGCCGAGAAAGACCGTATTCTGCTACGTGGGTCTGTTCGAAAAGTCGCGCGAGTGCGGAATCGCGGGATCGATACCTCGATGGATCGGTTGCGGCGTACAAAAATGTTTGCAAAAAATCCCCACTTCAACTCTTACGTGCACGAGAAACCTATCGCGCGGTATATAACCTATCTCCGCTTGAAGAGAGCGCGCCGCATTTCGATCGTTACCGAAAGGAGATCGTTATCGCGCGACACGGACGCCACGATATATCATTGGCGCTGGGAGATTTGCGATCCACGTTCAAGGGTTCCCTTCGAGACGCAAATCCCGTCGCCGAATATCGGCCGCCAAAGCGTCCGCGCCGAGTCACGAAGCCGCGGAGGCCGCCTCGCGCGATTTTTTTCGCGCGAGCTTGATCCAGTTTGAAAGTGCCGACGTGCAGATCCCACCTGGAGCAGCGCGATATTATCTATGAGGCCGAATAAACATTTAAAACATTGCGTTAAGCGCGCAGTCCCGATCAGTCCCGCGTCTCTGCGTCTCCCTGCCGCGGATTCGCGCGATTTCGCGATGACAATCCGATCGCGTCGAGCGGAAAGTCTCTCTCTCTCTCTCTCTCTCTCTCTCTCTCTCTCTCTCTCTCTCTCTCT
>NW_022639523.1:765525-775131 GCF_010583005.1 Odontomachus brunneus
TCTCTCTCTCTCTCTCTCTCTCTCTCTCTCTCTCTCTCTCTCTCTCTCTCTCTCTCTGGTTCTCTCTCTTTTGCAGATTCGCGTTTCTCGCTCGCGATTTCGTCGCGCCCGCTCGCGAGCGCTGCACCGCGCTCTCGGACGTATCTCGCGAAATCGCGAGACTCGACGACGGCGATGGCGCGACGGCGAAGCGGGCTGGCTGCTGCCCGATCTCCGAGCGAAGTGAAAGTTAGACGTGTGGGCACGGGATGCGCACGAATTCATTTTTTCGGCCTCGCGCTGGACTTTTTTCTCTCTTCCCGGCCGGCGAGGCTCGCGGCGGCATCAGTTCCCATGTATGCGCCGACCTAGCCTACATGGTCGGCATCGCGCGATACCCTCTTCTCTCGTGCATGCACATACACTGTGCATCTCTCGTTGCTCTCTGTTTCCCTCCTCTCTTTCTCTCGCCCCCTCGCGTCCCCCTCGCCAGTCGTGTACACACACGTGTATGCGCATCGTAGCGCACGTACAATCGGCCGCGCGCACTAATAATGCTGCCCGATGCGCCCGCATTCGCCAAGAAATTTCATGACACGCGATCCACCGATTCTCGCCGTTCCTTCGCCGAGGTGAAGCGATCGCAGCTATTAACTCGTGTAAGCGAGACACATCCCTTGAATATCGGACAGAAATTCAACCTCTTGGAGGTAAGCGGCGCGCCGGACAGCGCGCCCGATCTCAACACACGCACGCACGCACGCGTGCGATACAGTTGGTACTCTTAGCCGGCTTTAACCTGCGACTTATCGGCTCCATGCGCACCTCTACCCACTACACGACGTGTATTTATGCCTGTACAGCACGTCCGCGTGCGGTATCGATCCCGGATGACGCGGAATTGACGAGCACTACCGCCGCGTCGAGCGAACGGATCTCGTGAGATCGAGATTTCGCGAATAGCCTAATCGCAAAATTTACACGGGTTTTTTAATCATTTTCGTGTATTTTAGACTATCAATAATTGTTACTTGAAATCTGTCTTAAGTGAGACACCTAGATTTGAAAATTTAGAATTAGATTTGAATGTTTTAATTGAATCCCGACTACAAATATAATGTCATACGTATCATAATTCAATTGAGAAATTTGAACCTGATTCTGAATAAAAATCTAAGTATCTTACATGAGACAAGTTTCAGGTGACAACTATACTGGGTCTAACACTGTTTCGTCAATATCAGTTGAGGTTCTCCTCCATGTTTCCCCCTTCAACGGATATCTGTCTCTATGGAGATGTAACAGTACTGTCCTTTATTTTGTTTTCCTCACCTCTGTGTATTGTCAATGACGCACCAAGTGGTCATTCATCCCAGCGTCATCCTCGCCGGAGATTACGTAACTTGGGAATTTAATAGGACAGCGATTTAAATGGCAACGAAGGAATTAAATAGCTAGACGCGACCGAGAAGGCCAGTCTCGACAACTACGAGCTTTTTACGAGTGGAGTTTTGCAAACCGATATACGTTCTCAACACTCGTATATACGGATAAAACCACTGGGAAATAATGTTTCACCGAGGATAATGAGCTGAAGTTTACGAGCGAGTCGCGTTTGCATAATAGCACGATTAAGCTGAAAAACCTGTCACCTTTGATGGGCAACGCGTTTGCAATGTAATAATGAGATAACAGTATTCGTTCTGTAAGAGCTTGTAATGTCACTTCGAGATGACAGCCTATCAGACTCACGGTTTATTCACGCGTATTCACTCACATCAGCACCGATCGGATCTAAACGAGAGGAAATAATTTAAAGAACTTGAACATGTTCCGTGCCGCGTGAGTCACACTGAACGTTTGGGCCAGTTGGTTTTTAAAACCAGACAAAATCACAAAATATTTCTACGATTATTATGTGAGACACATGTTATTCGACAAATAAAATTTGTCTCTCGGTTTACTTCTCTTCACTTTCACATTCCGCAAATTTGACTCGCATAATGCCACAACACGTAAGTCATCGGTGGTGACCCACATGGCGTGGACGACAAGTCACGTTGAATTGCTCCGGCCGGGAAAGTGTTCATCATCATATAAATTAGACGTTTCAAGTTGTAACAACACGAGACGGCCCGACTCGACGTGTTGGACAGAACTGTCGTCGGGTAGATTCACCGGGGAGTTCATTCCCTGCGATATATTTTTCAGTAGGTCCTATAGGTACACCGTGTACGAGCGTTACACGGAGGAACGTTAAAGTCGCTCGCTGAGCGCGCACGTGAATCGCGCTCTCGCGGTGTGTAGCCAACGTTTCATCTCTCGGATTAGAAATTGCCATTACTCTTGCCAATACGAGCGGCCGCAGCCGCGCTCTGCTTCTAACCGTGACTTATCAGATCGGTGCACGTAAGACGTGTTCCCTGAGCCTGAACCGATTCCGCATGACGCGCATGGCGGGCTCGATGAGCGCTAACAGCGTCGTGGGATCGAATCGTACTCCCTCGCCTCGCGATCTTCGCGATCGAGATATATTGGGCCGTGTGTCAAGAGAAAGAGAGCGCAGAAGAGAGACCGGCAGAGCAAGAGCGACAAAGATAGTGAGGACGACAGAAAGAAAGAGAGAGAAAGAGAGAGATAGGGTAGAGATTAGTCGCGATCGCGCGGCATCGTCGCGAGCACGAAGCAAATTCGCGACCTTTCCGATTAGCCGGTGCTCGCACTTGGTTTTTCCGGTGTCCAGCGATCGATCCCACCGGCACGCGGCAATGCCATTGTTCCACGGCCGGATTATCTCGCGGCCGGCGCACCCGCGGACCGCGATTTATCGGCTGTTAAGTGCAGCGCAGATGCAACCGGCAGATCGACCCCGTATGACGCGGAATCGACGAGCACGATCGCACGCGAGGGGATGCCCGGCGATCAGGACGACTCTCCGGGCCGACTCGTAGAAAGCACCTGGTCCCGCATTGATGGTTAATTATCTTCGTACACCACGTTACTTTCTATCGCTGATCCGGTGTCACTTAACTCGACACATGTTGCTTAGACTTGCAAAAGTCGTCACCTCGTGAAAACGCTCAAAAAGCGAAAATCCGAGCCACGTGTTTTCCTCAAGATAGGTTTAAATAGGTATAAGCACGACTCGAGACGAGAGGGTTAATTACGCCATTGGGGAAAATTGTTCGTAAACTGCTACTCTCTTCAGTTAGTCCTATTTCGTTATAGGACTAACTGAACGACTGTTCCAAGGATGCGGATTATTGGAAAGGACTTTTTCGAACACGTTTTATCGCATTGCGATTAGCTGGTGGAGTGAAATTTATCTGTACCTGAATTTCGCAAGATTTTCCGCGCTAAATCCGTACTGCTTCGACGAGATGCATTCGCGATGAAAATATCACCTTATTGCGCGATCCACGAATAGATATGTGTAACTGTATAGCAACACTAAAAGTGTATGACGTATTTTTTTCACCTTCTTCATCTATTTGATCATAAGGAGCTATCCAAATAAAATGTAGCAAGGTGTTTCATCGTTCTAAGAAGCGTGTCCCTAATATCGTGTCGTCGAGTAAAAATCAGCGCGGTAAAAAAGAGAGATGATATACAAAGGGGGAACAAAGATATGTCCGCGTAGCAATCGGGATACGGCATGGGTGTCTTTCACCGCACCGGGGGTTGACGAAAACAATAATGTGAACAAGGGTGTGAGAGCCTATCGATCGACGCCGCGAAACAATGGCTTCGACTACGACGTAACAAATGATCGTGTCCTTATCGGCTATACGGTGGCGCGACATCACGGTTAGCTTTCCTGCGTTTGTGGAAATCGCTCTTTTTGACACAATACGTACGATACGTCTTGACTGTCCGTGTCAGTTGCACGTGCTTTACTCGCGTTTGACGGCGCGAATTTTCTTGCATCTCGGGCGTACACGTGTGCGCGAGTTATTTGTAGGAAAAATTCTGGAAGACTGAGAAAATGAAGGCGAAATTTTAATTCGAGAGTTGACACATTTCTCTGGGTATTTCTTTGCGCGGTATTACTGAAATACTCGCGTATTAACATACAGGACAAAATCTTTCTTTGAGATATGTGGCTCTCGAATCACGTGTTCGGATTTAGAGTTAATTAAGAAAGAAAAAAGAAAGAGTAGCATTTCTTTTTTCTCATCTCTGCCACCCTCCACCCCTGCGAATTAAAGGGAAGGAGAAACAGAGTATATATCGCGGGCTTTCCTAATTTTATATCATCATTTAAAGACCGTTGTATTATCGAATGCAGACTCCATCATCCTCAATGCTATCCATCTCATGTATTACTCATGGCTCCTACGGCGCCGTCGCTACAAAAGAGACTTAGGGACGTTTTTCTGCCTCCATTCCGCCTCGGCGAAGAGAGCAGTGTAATACGTTATCATAGAACAAGAGGACTTTCCAGGTAGGATCCGGGCGAATCCTCTCGTCCGCGCGCGGGTATACGTGACTCGGTGCCGCCTGTATGTGTATGCACGCCGGCGAATAAGCAGCTCGACTCCGAAGCCAATCAGTTCGCGTAATGGAGATCGATAGCCATAAGCCGATCTTCGCGAGCACGATACACGCGGTGCTCCAGTATAATGCACGTCGTACCGCTCCGACAAACGCGGCTCTCGAACCCGCCGTGCACGTCGCCGAATAGGCACTGTGCCGCACGTGTATCCGCACACACACACACACACACATACTAAAGCACATACACGTGCATACAAGCGTGCGCGCTGTAAAGCAATAAAGTAATGAGATCCCGTGTGCGCCGTCAAAGTATTGTGAAAATGCCGGCCAATGGCAAACTATCCGTGGAATATTATGAATCCGCGGAAAGAGCGGCCATCGCGTCCCGATCCGGGGAGTCTTTATGCGCTATAAATTTCCCATTACTCTCCTCGGCGTCTCGCCGTTCTAGCGGCGTTCGCCGATATTCTCTATTAATGCGAAAGGTGACAGAGAAGTTATTATTACCGTGCGCGCAACTTGGCGTTCCCCGCAAGAGTCGCACGGTAGTAGTTGAGGGAGGGCCGCGGTAAAATCGCGGCGTAAAATAGCGAAATTACGGGCGAATTCGCGATGCCTTCGAAAAGTCTCGTTAAATGATTTAAGCGAAATGAATTACCGCGAAGAAGAGCGGTACTTTTGGAAAAATGACATTATAACATATATCTTATCGGGATATTTTAACTTTCGCAGCGAACATTAAATTGCCGTAGGATGTGATTTCTTGAATAACGTTGAATATCGTTCTTTTCTGAAAATTAAATGTCGCTCCTTTTGCTACCGCGGAATTTAAATGCCTCTCGGGCTGCTAGTCGGAATGGTCGCGTCGTTAAAAATGCGATATAATTGGAAAAAAAAGAGAAAAGAAAGAAGGAAAAGGTCATCCTCCTTACGCTCTCCTGGCCGAGGCATTAGAGCCGAGGCATAAAGGCGGATGTGTTCATAGGAAAAATATTTGTGACCACGACGACGGCGACGTGTAGAAACAGCGTGGCGTCTTTATAGTTTCCGCGAGCGCGCAGCGTCCGTCCTTATCGCTGAATAAACCGAAACTAAAAAACGGAACGGACGGGGACGAACGGACGTCGTCGAGATGAAATACTGGCACTGTCCACTGTGCCCCACCTGTACCCTTATCTGAACAAACACGCGTGTCCCGCCGGTTACAAAGAAACGTGGGTCACTCCGGTGCACGAATATTCTCTCTTTCCACGGCTCGCAGCACCGAAACGCTACAATATGCACGTAAGTGAGCAAGCAGAGATAAGATACGATCCGTGAAATGTTACAACAATCATTAAGATAGCGACGTACGCGTCGTACGGCGATCAACAGGTCGAATTAAACGCCGTCGAGTCGTAAAGAAACCGCTGAAATCGCCTGCGAATCGTTACGCTTGTATTTAACGTATAATAATAGCGTTTAATCGCGCGGTATATGGATAGACCGATTGATTGGCGCGACTGGAGTTGCAACATTTTTCAAATAATTTGGTCGATTCCCGCGGTGACTCGCTCCACTTTGTGGAACTGCCATTTTACGTGAATTTCCTGGCTGATTCCTTCTCTGAGAAGAATATCGGTATCTCCATCGAGATGTATTTGGATGTACCACGCTATTATTGACGAATTGATTCCACGTCGGACAACGACGAGTGAAAGCTCTCATGACGCGAAAACAATGGCTCGGACACGTTGCCGCGGCCGGAAAACGGTTAACGTGCGACTCAATGGCCGCTCACACAATGTATGTGTATATATATATAATATTATACATATCTCTTCTTCCGACGAGGCTTGAAACAGCGCGGCGCACGCGGCCGTAAACACACATACGCGTAATAGTACGACGTGCTTACAATGCATCGCACCTCGGAGGTTACAAGGGCCCGCCGGTGGAGAGCGTTAAGTGAAAGTCAGGTAAAATCCCTGACCACGATGCTCTCCGACCCTCCATTTGCTTCACTTATCCGCGCTGAAAGCCGCGTCGCTGAAAGAGCGATTCGCAGGCACGTGACCGTCGGAAGTGATTTTCGCGCGACGAAACACATTCCGGCCGGGATGTCGTCGCAGACCCCTTAATTATTCGCAGCCTAGTGCAAACCCCGCAGCTCCGTCCTCTCCCGCGCCAAGACTTTTGAAAATCTTGCCCGCAACGATACGTTACTCTCAGGTCGCGGGAGCAGAGTAGAGTATACATTTCGGGGTCAAGAACCCCTTCGAACGTACAAAAGTAAGTGATAATACATTAAGTAATGTTTGAGTACGGAGAGAGTCTCGGAAAAACCTAGTCTGGAAACTTGAGAAAACACACAATCAGCAGGTGACGATTTATCAGCGAGATAATTCATCGACGAGTCCACTATCTTTGTCCATTCGATCCTTCAGATTAGTAGAAAGCCCGGCATAAGTTCTCCATTTCTGAACAATTGGAAAGATCAATCCCCGACGAGTTTACTCGCGAATGCTCCTGATGCGGTCTCGAGAGGCGGAATTTCCGAGGATCTCTCTCGATGAGAGAAGGCTGTGGGGAATCCAGCAGGATGTACAAAAGCGGAGCCCATCGTATGGTACTGGGACAACATCCTGCCATCGGCACGAGGCCGAGTCGTGACCTTATTCCGACTTGTCCGCGGACAGACGAACGTAGCACCGCGTGACAAATTACAGATCGTTTCACGCCGGTGACGTGCCTGCTCGCGCGTCGACCAACTCGCTGAGGCGCGGCGGATCACCCGACCATAGTAAGAAGAGGCGTCCGAGGGTGGATTTTTACTGGACCTGCGACAAAGCGAGGCCTTAAGTCCCCGGGATAGTCGTGGCGGCAAGAATACCCCACGGGATTAAGGATTATACACAGCGCGGACCACCCAAAAAAAAGCCGGGAAATCGCGCGTGCAATAGAGCGCGGATCATTTCGTGTGTGAATGCGCGACTCCGTAGGGGTGTCGTGTGCTGGCAATTTTTCAAATCTGATGCGGAAGATTTCGGGCACGGCCGATAACGCGTGTGTTTTTCGTTCTGAAGGTTTAAAAATAATTTTTTAACGAAGAATTCAAACTGCGATTTATCTTCGGTATCTCGCTGAGCAGTCAATCATAAAGACGCAAAATATGAAAAGACATTACACGTCAGTATCCTTACGGCGGGTCTTTGCTTTAGAAGTTACCGTTTTTCCTGTCCGTTTAGCGACACACATCGGCGTTCCACCCCTCGCGCGCGTCGGTAAAATAAAAAATCGTCGAAACCAAGCGAAACTCACGGAAAGTTCCCATGCGCCTAACTGTTCGCCAACAGCGGGGTCCAATGTTTGAGCGGATCTCTGGTTTCAATTGAAAATCAACAACGCGGCAGAGTGAGAGCGCGGCAGCCCGCGGTCCAACGGAGGGAAGAGGGAGATAGAACGGATAGCGATCGGCTGAGAGAGTAAGAAAGAAAGAGAGAGGGAGTGAGAGAGACCAACGAGTCCGAGACAAAGATTTTTTGGGTTCCACGGTAGGAGAGCCAAGAGCGTAAGAAAAAAAAAAAACTGTCTGCCCTAACGGATTCTGGGGTGGAGCGAGGGGTCCCGGCGATGGTAAAAAGGGCGAACAGGGCGGCGGAAAAGGGAGAGGGCGAAAGAGGAAGGAAGAACTACACGGTGTTCCGTTTTTCCTTGGCCTGATGCACCTTCGCGGCTCGTAAAACTCCATTCCGCTCGTCTCCTCCCTTTCTCTCTTTCTCCCTCCACCTCTGTCATCTCCCGTGCCGTCCCTCTCTCTTTCTCTCGGCTCTTTAGCACAATCTTTAGTCTACTCCTGACCCGAGGTCTTATCTTTACGATATTTGCGTGCATTATCTCGCGCGAGTAGGAGTACACAGCGCCGGGATTTCTTCGGAGCGACGAGCCAACGAGAGCCGCGCCGGGCGAGAGAAAAGTCGGCGGAGCAGAGTGCGCGCGAGTTCCTTCTTTATCTGCGAGAAATTAATCCAGCCAGCCAGCCAGCCAGTCAGCTAGAGAGAGCGAAAAAGAGACGAGTACCGACCACGATCTCCCGTGTTCGGGGAAGAATAATTCCCCCCGTCTTTTCCCGGACCCTTCCTTGCTGCTGGAGGGCGTTACGCTGAAAAATAATCGTCGGTACCTTCGCCGTTAACTCCCGGCGCGATACCTCCCCATTATGACGTTACGCCGGGTAATTAGCATAGTCATCCACAGGTGGTTGATCGTGAAATATATCACTACCGGAATACGTAGTTATGCGCGCGTGTAGAAGCGAGAGCGTAGAGCGCTACGGGAGGAAAAGTTTCGTCCTTGAATTTTCCGGAGCTCCGCGAATTGGAGGCGCCAAGAGGATAAGGCTTTTAGAGGATAATCGAGATCGACGATGCTCGTTCAATTAAATATTAGTCGTTACGCCGGCAAAACGAAACTGCGTGGTGGAACGTTGATAGAACGCTGGCGAAATTCCGATAATTGGAAATGTCCTCGGGAAATCGTCCTTGCGCACTCGCACGCTCTCGCTCTCTTTCTCTCTCTCTCTCTCTCGCGTATATTTCGCGGAAATAGAATTCTTGGATAAGTAGACGCGTGCCACATATTTCAGTCGTTACATGCCGCGATAATTCTCCTTCAAAATTATTCTCTAACATATGTCACTTTCGATGAACTGTTTCATGAACAACGCGAATAAATCCCGTAATACCCGAAACGTACACCGAGAGGACGACTTGCTCGCGCTGTATTATTAGACACTTCAATTGAAACCGCAGGCTTCAGGAGGATGACTTTCCGGTCGGCACGAGTAACGGGACGGTCCGGCTGTAAATCAGTCAGTCCGACCAGATCCCTGATTTGTCGCGTCGCGAGAAGGTAGAAGGTGCAGGTCGCCGTACGAGAACGTGTCACGCAGGCGGCTCCTCGCTCCACCCGCGGCCGAAAAACACTCCACAGTGTCTCGGACAATGAACACGTCCACTTTAAAACAAAGGACCCTATCAGATAAACGCTTTTTCGATACGAGGTAGAGGACGCATGAGGGCTGTCCACTGCAGACTGATGCCACGCCGCGATTAACATCAAACGAAACTGCCCCCCCCCCCCCCCCCCCCC
>NW_022639523.1:775159-814375 GCF_010583005.1 Odontomachus brunneus
TCCCGTCGTCCAGTACGCGCGCTGTATTATTCTGAAAAAAGCATTTTTTTACGCATTTCACTGGCCCTCGCTTTCTCTTGATACGGCATGCGGCATGTTGACTCGTAATTTATCCCTGACCCATCTCAGGAACCACTTGTCCGTCGCAGGTACGACATTAATTCGTCCTGCGAGAAATTCTAAAGAACCGAACGCCAAATCTTTGACCCAGATTTGCAGACTTTTCGTTAATTTTACAATTATCTCCATCTCGTTGTATATCTCAACGAATATGGCGAATATGGCGCATCATCCAATTATAGATCACCTCATTGACACTCTGGAAAAACTTTGTTTTGCGACGGTTCTTCTCAATTTTAGTTACGAAATTTTATTTCGGAATCATAGAGCGCAGACAAAAAGTTTCACTGCTGTGCTGATTACAAGAAAAGCCAAGTTTTTTTTGAAATGTCAATAAATAAGGAGATGTCAATGATTGGATGTTTTAACCTTCGACAGATAAGTTTGACATTCGCCTCTAACACGATCGAGAAATTCATGTGTGCCGCATTGAACAAGATTGTCATCGAACGTATATTTATTTTACGTAAAAAATCGTGGCTTCAAGCGACAATTAATGAACCGGCAGATTGTCTAAAGTATCTTGGAAGCAGGACGTGCGAACGTGGCGGAGAAAAGAAAACTCGGCGAAAAGCGTGTTACCGCAGTAATCATAATGTTAATGCCTTCGCGCGAGGTGTCTGAAACGTCGGGGCTTCGAGAGAGCTGTTCGTTCGGCGTGAATTCAATGTGCGAACCATATGCAACGAAGAAGGTTACGCGGCGTTACTCCTGACGCTAACAAGAGGTTAAAGCCTTCGCGATAGTTCTTGAACAGGCAATCTTCTAGAAATTGGCCAATTTGTCGATACTTTGTTGCTCGGGGACGCGGCAGCAGTCGATACGATACGCGGAAGGGATCGACGAAAATTCTTGACGAGGGCTTCGCGAGTCACGTGTCTAAATTTAATTTAATGAACAAATGATTGACCGAATTAATCGGTGTTCTCACGGCTTGCCGCTCGAGACGCACAAAATTATCTGCGCAGCATCATGCACAGCATTTGTCACAGCAGCGTTATATTTCAAAGAGAATGCTTCCTTTCGGAATGAAACGTCACACTCAAGGATCCAACAAGATCCGTAAAGCCGCTTGCTTCTGTCGGAATAGTTATCGTGCCCGTCTTTGCCGTTTAGATCGTCATTTTTAATGTAAATTATCTCACCTTATCGCGACAGCGTATCTACACGATCTAAGGCTTAATCATCGTCAACAAGGCGTAGGTAGGTCAGATATGATCGACGAGAGCCGCGTTTGAACCGCTCGCAAAACGTTTTCGCGTGCATCGGTAACGAGAGGCGGTGTTAAAGGCGCAGGCAGGGCCAGTTTCTCACAGAGGCATCGGGACTTTCTCTGTATACGTCGCGTATTTTTCCTAGCGTATTCGTATAGGTCATGGCACGGGGTCAGGAATGCCCTTAATAAAGTAACCGCGCGCGGGTAAGTATCCGCGCGATGAGGCGCTTGTTACGCCGCGTAATGCCACTTTCATGGTGAGCGAACGCTCGGACTTGCCCGTTAATTTATGCGAATATTCATTTTCCGCCGTCCGGGATATTTTAACGCCGTTTCGCAATCGATCGACCGTATCGCGTGGCGCTTACATGATCGTAACGAAACTAACATGATGTGGTGACGCGAGATCGATCATTTCCGAAGTTAGAAGGAAACATGTTTCAAGTCCAGAAATTTTCTATTAAACACGATTCTCCGTTTCGATTTATTAAAATCCTATAAATGATGTATTTCGTACATCACGTATTATCTAGAAATGAGAATAATTTCTAAAATTTATTTCTAATCTTTGAAATTTTTCGACTTAAAGATTCTTATATAATTGTATAACTTGATGAAGTCGCGCGCAAAAAGAAGCGAACCTTGCAATTTTATTGATGAATCACACAATTTTTTTTGTGTGAATATATCAATTTGAGAAGTCCCGTCATTAAATCAAAATTAAATCAAAGTTAACAGTTTCAAGTGAAATTTAATCCCTTTATTATAAGATAGCCGGAGGTTAACTGCCGAGAGATAATTAGAAATTTCATAAGGTTTAATTACGTAACATTCGAAGGTCACCGTTGTCTCTCGGCTGGAGCACGCGTCGAAAGAGACGCGCGCGCACACGCGCGAGAGAGTGGTAATCACTTCCGGGTTGTTACGGTATCATCGCGGCAATTTTTGCGGGCGCAATTTCTACCGTTGCTCCGAAAATCCTGATAAGCCTCGCGTCTAGGGAAGAAGCCGGGAAAGATCTCGCGTCGTAGGCGGACAGTTAACATTAATGAAACGGAGCGCGCGTACCTCTACCCGGTGTCTCAAGACGAAGCGAGCGGAGATCGTAGATAAGCTACGTGCTAAAGCAGCATACGTCGTAACTACCTGTACAGCACGGAGAGAACCGTGTTCCGGTCATTCGCGTCCTTCTTGAAGCTACCGAGTTTCCCAGGCGCTTCTGCTGTAGCGTGTGGCATAGTAATTTTTGCATCTCTCTCTTACCCTTTCTCTGCCCTCTCTCTCTCTCTCTCTCTCTCTCTCTCTCTCTCTCTCTCTCTCTCTCTCTCTCTCTCTCTCTCTCTCTCTCTCTCTCTCTCTCTCTCTCTCTCTCTCTCTCTCTCTCTCTCTCTCTCTCTCTCTCTCTCTCTCTCTCTCTCTCTCTCTCTCTCTCTCTCTCTCTCTCTCTCTCTCTCTCTCTCTCTCGCTCGCTCCGATACCGTCTGTGCCCCGCTAATTAATCCAACTAAGAATTTATGAAGTTTATGAAGGTGAATCCGTACCCGTTACATTAATTAATTAATTCATAGACAAGACTAGTGAATAAATATGCATTCAATCGCGATATGAATGAATTAAATACATCATCAATGGAGGGGACTCGGGGGGAGGGGGGGATTTAACTCAATTTATCCTCGGATCATTGCGCGGTCACGTTCACATTTTCCACGTCGCCGAGGCACTTTGTATATTTCTAATCTACGATTGAAATCGCACGTATACCCGAGGCACGTATACTGCCGTTACAAGCGCGCTCTTCCATGGTGTGTGGTGGTACATATACCACCGATTACCAAACACCCTGAAATCGATCCTTCATCAGAAAGGTCTCGCGCTCTCCCCCAAACACGCTCGGAAGATCTATTCCCGCGTTATCAGATCTCGCATATTAAATATACTTGCGGAGAGTTTTACGTCACGACCTCGTAAATCAAGTATATGCTGCACGGGTACGTTAAAGAAATACAATTAACATTAAGACGTCACTCGACATCAAGCTTTAACGTGACTACCGCCGCAGATATAATCGGAACTCGCCTCGAAAAACATCTCAATGTTGAAAAGTTTGATTTCTAATTGGTAATTGGTAACCGGTAATTGCGATTTGTTTCAACGCGTTTCTCGATTTGAATCGACCGCGTCGCACTCGCTGTTCTCTCGTCAACGTCGGTGGCCTCTTCCGCGGCAGCAGGAGGCGCGATTGGCAAACTCGCTGAAATCTACGAATCGGTCTCATCTCGCTAGAAAGGCCCCTCGCGAGGCCCAGAGTCTTGCTCGCTCGTTCGCTCGGAGGTCGCCTCGTGAAACGCTCGCGCGGACGCTCGCTCTCCTCTCTCTCTGGGGTCCTCCGCGCCGCGCCGCGTCGAGGAGGAGGATGTGAGGGCGTGAGACTCCTTGAGTGTGGGAGAGTACAAGGCGCATTGTGGAAGTCGGAGCGCGCCGACATCGCCGACACCGACGTGGCTGCCGTATAACGCGAGTCGACGCGCGGGGCCCCTTGCGGCCCCCCGTTCGCCGCCTCCGTCTCCTCCTCCTCCTCCTCCTCCACGAGCGCAGGCTCTCTCACTTCGCCCCGCGAGGCCTCCTCACCTGGCGGCAGGTCGGCGCGCACCTCCGGAGGGTACCTCCGAAGTAGTCTCATTTCTCGTGTGAACTGACCACATGGGTCACGTACCTATTATCATTTCCCGGTGTCTAAGCCGTAGGAAAGAATGAAATCTAGATCGCCGGAAGCCCCTCATAATTAACGCGCCCGCGCGAACGGCACGCAGCGCGCGCGGACGGAGTGAAGGTGGAGAAGGAGGGAGAGAGGGAGGGAGAGGTCGCAGGTAACACCGCAACACGGCAGCGGCGGCGTCGTCCACGAAGAGAACTGATGGGAAGAAGGAAACGGGGAGAAAAAAAAGGACGCGCCGCGCTGGAGAAGCGCGATGAGGACGCGCCAGGTTACAGATTCGAGCGAGCGACCCGGTAATATCGCGTGCGCGAGCGCGCGAGCGAGAGCTGGAGGTATCCGATGACCGATATACCGGGTGCTCCAAGCGAATTTACGACCGGCCTGTCGCGCTATCGAGCTAGTCGTCGGCGCGGTTGGCTCCTACGGTCTTCTCCTTTCGCGGATGTAGGTCGTATCGGGGGAATCTTCGCGGGTGGAACGGTAGTTTTGGTGTGTTACGTAGTATAGCGCACACCACGGGAGCGAGAGTGCACCTGGACGGGCGATCGATCCTCCGGAAAACATTGTAATTTATTTATCGACCGGCAAAATGACAGGCGAGCAATAATTCACCGTGTTTTTCAGAGAAGAAAGAGCCAGTAATTAAAAACCGATTCCTCGCTTTTGACCCGACTGATGAGCACCTTGGGCAAACACTATTCATTATTTACTCGCCTAACAAACTGTATCTAATATTTTCTGCCAAATAATACACAACCCATGCTATTTAATCTAATATTCACAAAACAGCTTGCTCCAATTATCAGCCATCAATGATATAGAGATTTAAAAGGCACCCGAAATTTCGACGTCCCAAAAGGAACTACTATCCTTGATCTTTCTTTGATATTTTCTCACATATTCTTTACGCGTCATTTAAATCCTCTCTTCTTCTTTGAGCAACGTCTGTTTTCTCTTTTTCTCGGGATTTGAGATAAATGAAGGAACAAAAATAAATGAAGGAACAAAAAGAAATGAAAGATACACACGTCAATATTATCAATGGTTTATCGCCACGCAACTTATCGTTGACCCCCTCGTTGCCAAAGTTCACGCTATCCCGTCGTTCCCGACAACGTGGTGGATTATTGCGAGCATGACGCGGCCAGTCGAGACAGTGGTTCAATTTTCGCGTTCGGCGAACCGCGGAATTCGTCCGGAACATCATTAGGCGCCGTCACCGCCCGAAAATCCGCGCGTCTCCCCGCGGACTTTTGGCCGGGCGAAGGGTTGCGCCGTACGGACGGTGTTTTGACGATCTCGCTGTCGTCGTCTCGCCGGCGCAGCTGTTGTTTTGTTGCGCAAACGCGCCCGGGGATTTTCATGGGGGCGTCGGACGTCGTCGGATCTGTCCGTACGTCCGTCCATTCGTCCGTTCGCATAAGCCCGAAAGGGTTCCCGTTGTGTGCTGGCGGAGTTCACACATGTGGAACTGAAAGCCCCCGACCAAAAGTCCATCCGTCTGACCGTCCGCTCGTTCGTCTGCTCTTCCATTATATCACCTACCACCTTCGTCCACCCCCTCGAATACATATGGTCTGCGCGGAGGGGGCGCGTTAACTTGCAGCTTGCGCAATGATCGGAAGGACCGACGTAGCAGCGGCGGAGGCAGCAGCAGCACCTCGCCCCGTGTTTTTCTCTCGTTCCCGGCAAACGATCATTCTTGTGAAAAGGGTGGGAGATGGGGAGGCGACTCCATTAGGAGGCCGCAGCGTGAATCGCCTCGTTTCCGGTGGGAGTCTTAACCCCAAACAACGAATACGTAGAGTCGGGAAATATTGAGCGACAATTTGCGAGGGATTGGACGGTGCAGAGTTAAACATTACTTTGTTGCCAAAAGTAAAACTCGTAGAATGTGTCAATAAGCTCGGAATAAGAACTTGCAATTAACTTGCATTGATTCCTGAAGCGGAATCGCGCAGAATTATCGTTATTTCGATTGACACGGTTATAAAATTACAAGAATGTAAATTCTCACTTATCGTTCTGCTCGTTTCGTCTCCAGTGCTGCGCGATCTATGCGATTTAATTACGCAAATCACTTAACAGATCACGGCTACGAAAATGCGTGATTCGCGAGCTCAGGTAACGAAATACATACGGCGCAGGCTGTTAAACGATTGTTCTTTTTGAGAGAGAGTCGATGAGCATCAGCGGGGAAAAAGTCGTTGGCTCCGATAGAGCCGACAGCGCGCTATCATGGGTATATCTTACCACATAAGGGCCGCTTACGGGGGTAAAACTCACAACAGGGCGAAAGACAGAGAGACAGGGGTGAGCGACAGCGTCGTGGAGGAAAAAAGCGGGAGGCTGGTTGGCTATTAATATATTTTTTCCCCTGCCAACCACCCCTATTTAGCATAGGCACGAAAGAGGACTCCACCGTGTCCCATCACCCCGCGCGTAATCTAACCCTTTGCAAACAGCCTGAGAAAAAAAGAGAGAAAGAGAAAGAGAGACAGCAAGAGAGACAGAGAACGACACCAACCGCCGGTCGAAATTCTCTTGGGACGAAAAAAACGCGTCTCACGGTGCTCTTCCTGTCCACTGTATCTCGGGGTGAAAAAACGCGGCAAAAAGCATGATGCACCGTACAATTGTGTGCGACGTGCGGGTTTAAAAAGTTGTAATAAAGCATTCGTGATTAGTTACATGTACACACGGGTATATTATTACGAATTATAACGCGCATTTCTAACGAGACTATTTCCTGGATTATATCGCGCATATGTAATATTCAACGTATAACGCGAGGTTACTGTATGAATTATATCTTGAATAACGATATTATCACGATGAAAATCCAACTCAGCTATTTGATAATTGAAGGTGTTCCAATTTTATATAACGGATTGCATACTTATTCGTTGCATTTTAATCAGAATAAGTCGAATTAATTTTAATCGATGTCCCATATTGATTAATTTTATAAATACCTGTATTTTAATTATATAAAAATCTGTATTTTTTTAATATTTGGTAGTTATAAAAGATTTGTCTAAAAACTACGTTACTCGAGTTACTGCAGGCACAAAAAGAATCGTCTGAATTAGATGTCGCCCTTTAATCTCTACGTTTCTCCCCTCCACCGTAATTCGCATATTGATTTACATGTAATCCTTCGTTCTCTTTGTGGTCACTCCTACTGTCACGAGGACACTTCACTGTCGGTCCTTTGATCACCCGTCGCATGTGTCGTTGGGTCAGCGAAAAAAGAAACAAACGGGCCATTTAATTATCCGGACATTAATTAATTATTCTTGTCCAGTGTCAAAGTAATTAATCTCCGCTGAGCTAAAGGTGCCACGCTGCGCAACCGCCTGACAAATGTATTATATTTGCTGAATCGCGCGAAACCCACCCTCTATCCATCCACTGATTGAAAGCTGATCACGTTTCCGCCAGGAACATTACTATATCGTGAACGTAGAACCGATATCTTCATGGTATTTGTACGTGCTTGTACCACAATAATTAATTTATTGTATCCACGATACATTTGCGCTTCAAACAATCACGTTTCTTTTAATATCTAAATTTTCAATATTATTCAATAGAGTCATTTAATTTCTCTGTCCCGATAAGTCCTGTGTTATAAAAATTACCGTGAATATTAAATTCCACGTTCTCTTCAAATATTCGTGAGATAAATTAATTACATTTATAAATCGAAGTAGCTTTTATGAATCTTGCCACGAATAGGACGAGAGATATTTTTGAAAGAGATTCTAAATTATCTTCAAGCGAAACAGAGTATTGACGATTAGCATTCGTTTCGTAAACATTAGTTTAAGTTTGGATCGTTGTATGAATATTCATTGGATCCGCCGGAACAAAATATTGTTTCATTATGAAATTGTGATAGCTCGCTGCTTTGGCACAAAAATCAGAATAATACAGACACGTGAAATTCGCCATGCCATCGAGATCTTTCCCAGCGGGCAAGCTTAACGCGTCATTACTGTCGAAGGTCATTGCCATCGCCACCGCGAATGGTGGCGTAATTTGACTAAAGCTGAACGTGAAAGAGAGAGAGGGAGGAAGGTCTACCATTCATAGTCGTTCGCGTTTTCACGAGGGTTTTCCCGTCTTTTATTGCGCGAAATCAATCGATCGTCGAAGCGTGAGGGCTCGAAATTGGCGCAATCTCGTCGTCACATATGGTCAAACGGCCGCAAAAAAGAGGGTAGCCCGACGAGGAGTGACCAAACAACGAAAGTACTACGTCGAGGAAGCGATCATGCGAAGAACGATGTTTGGACGCGCGCGTATTTTGTTGCATCCACAAAGTAACTTTTTTCTCTGCGAAACATCTCTTCTAGGATATTCTCAATGGCTGCGTTCAGCAAAGAAACTGTTTTACAGCTGTTGTAAAATTTGTGAATCTGTATATGCTCTTAGCCAAGATTAAGAGCACATTGACTGATTCAAAATTCAAGATGAAATGCTTTAAATGCCGAAGGAACATTATCAAACGCAAAAGAAACAATATTTGCAAGGTTTACATTAGATCCTTTAAGACCGGTATTCATAATTATAATTATTTATGATCTTTGATTGAGAGTTATTTAATTATTGATTTTTACTCATGGATCGTCTGTTTGGATCAATCTTCCTTGTTATATGAAACAAATATAAGTTGACGAATAATCAGAGATTTATGAAAATGTAAGCTGCATTGTCAAGCTATAATTTCTTAAATAATGATGGACTATGAATACCGGCCTAAATATTTCGACTCGGGTATCTCCTTGTTTTCGGTAAACTCGTCAAACGTTAATCAAAATCGCAAAACTTCTGTATAAAAAATGCACGTACCTGGAAATATACGGCGTATCGCTGGCCGCGTCCTGCATCCTGGTTTCCCAATCCAGCATCCTGACTTCGGGTTGCTCCATCGTGGTACTCCGAATACTCCTTCATAGCACTAGCACTGACACTGACGGCTTGTCTACAATACGCGAAGTAAATTTGGCGTAAGTTGTAAGAAGGAATGAAAATCATTTGTTTCGCTTGTCTCCTTATACTTTGGCTCTCTTACAACTTTCTTTTACTTTTAAAGTACATACTTTCAGTACGTACTTTCAGTATAAAGAAGCTAGAGTATAGGGGTAAGCGAGATAAATGATTTTTAGTCCTTGTTCTAATTTACGTCAAGCTTACTCCGCATCTCGTAGACGAGCTTTAACGTAATAACTTTAGCGTAAATAACGCACATTAATTAGCGCGATGCCAACGAGAGCCCGATTATTTCAACAATCGATAAAATACTTTAGTCACTCGCGACGGAGACAATAAGTAACGCATCAATATGCGTATTGTACGGTATGCGTGTCGCTTGGCGTCTCAACACACAATGGAGACACTTGGAAAAGCGCGCGATGCACGACTATACGTTTCACCGCTTTCAAGGTCCGCAATATTTTGAAGATGTTGATTGTTTTGATCTATCGGCCGTTCGGTAGAAGCGACGACGGTTGCTGATGACGTAGTCATTTTTTGTTTGTTTTGATCTTCCGTGTATTGCGGATTTTTTCATGACTGAGTCAGAGCGTTTCGCGCTGGTGAGCGACGCAAGCACCGCGACGCGAAGTACGTAAGAGACAATTCTCTCTCTCTCGTCGAGAAATAAAATATTTCGAGAAATACTAAATCGGATACTCGTCGGCATCGCGTCAATTAACATGCGTTTCCTCGAACGAATTTGCGCGAGTGTCAGTGCTACGACGAAATAGCGGGAAGTAGAATGTTGAGTCAGGAACCTGGGATGGAGGATGTAGGACGTCAGAACGCAGGCAACGGATGTCATATATTTCCAGATGTGATAAATTATGAGATTATTTTAACTATTTTAATTGTCGTTTGACGAATTTGCCGGAAGCAAAATAATACCCGAGACAAAATTTAAACTAGTATTCATAGTCATTATTTGACAATTAACTAGTTTCTTGAATATTGGATTATTTACCGACATGTACTTATATTTATTTGATGCAACAGAAAGTATTGATCCAAATAGTGAAACAATTAAGCCTGTAATAATTTAATTATGTTTTTAATTGAAAATTGTACATATTTATGATTGCGAATACCAACATTAGAGTCTATTATAAATTTCGCTGATTTATATGTCTAATAGTTTTTTTTTGGCAGTAAGATTGATATTGTTGGTATCTGTCTTCTTTTCTCTTTTAACAGAGTTATTATTATCATAATAAAATTATTATTATAATAATATTATCATAATATTAATATTATAATATTATAATATCATAATATTAACATTATTATCAAATTTAAATCTTTATCGATGTGCTGCATTATTAGGTAAAATACGCAATTGCTATTTTTGCCCTTGCAGCCCCTTCACCTTCATCGTCTTCAAGTCTATCAAAATTTCCAACACCAATAAAAAAAAATAATAGTAGAATTATGAATAAAACAAGGAGAAAAGTGTAATGAGAGATCACTTAATACAATAAAGTAGGTCAGTAACTTGTATGATTCTTGTGGAGATTTTCCATTGATCCTTTAAGTTCGACGGAATTTGCAAAGTTAATGCAGAACCAAAATTTCGACTCGGACGATGCCGGGAGCTTTTACGATACTTGTGTAATTGTACGATATACGAACGCGTGGATTTAACGATCGTTTCCTGACGCACCCGCGCTACCGTTGTTCCTCGTAAAAAGTGAAGCAATCGCGGTTGCCGCCCGACGAGCATCGAGGCTCACAACGAACTTCCTCGAAGAATTTCGGTTCGTTTCTTCTACCTCACTTCATCCCGCTCGCTCCTCTTCGCTCTCTCGCCAGAAGAGGCGCATAAATCCTTGAGGCAAACGCGCCCGGCCTCGAATTTCACGTGAGTAATTTTATAACCGTAAATCGACCTTTCAACGATCTTACGGCCTCGCGCGGAAAAAGGCAAAGAGCAAGGAAGAAAGAGCGAAAGAGAAGGAGTAGAGGGAAAAAGACAAGGTGGATGAAAAACAAGAACGCAGAGCAAGAAGTAACGCGCCGCGTCTTGCTCGCCTTTCTTTCATCCCCCACGGAAAAGCTGCAAAAACCCGCGTATATAAATCGTATGCAAAGACGAGGTGGAGAAGCGAGCGCGGTCGGGCCCTTAATTTAGTTAATTTAGATTTTATCCGTTAGAGCCCGGAGGAGCGCGCGCTTTCATTTTTTTCTTTTACTTCTCATCGCGTGCGATTCTTTCGCGGAGGGTGGAAAAAACCGGCCAGGACACGGGAGACAACGATGGAAAGGGTTGGAAAACAAGCCGACGGCACTGCCGGCATTATTATATACTTATTTAAGATACGCGCGAGGGTCCCCGAACGGGACTCAGCTCTCTTCCCTTTTTTTCGAGAACCCGCATGACTTTTTTCTCCTCGCTCCATTCCCGTCCCTTTGCGCTGTCGACCCCTTGCCTCTCGCCCCTCGTCCATATCCTTCACCGAGGACCTGCATCGGGACAATGATAAATGTTGTTCTCTCTCTCTCCTTCCCTCTCTCTCTCTCTCTGTCCTTCGAAAACCTCACCGTCGATCTCCTCCCTACAAGGATCCCTCGGTTTTCTCGCGCTCGCCCGCGGCTTTATTATAATCGGTGTGAAATGATAACCGATCGCGGAGCTCGTTTTCGAGTACGACCGGATGATACGGCACGGTGCCGTACTGTTTTTGTGGACGTAAAAACAAAACTGTACCCTGCGTGTGCGTAAGGCAATGGGTTAGCGAGTCAGACAGCCAAGAGGGAAGAATGGGATGAGCAGATCGATGTGTGTGTGTGTGTGTATGTGGTTACAAGGTAAAAAATTTACGGTTTTAAAATCACGCGAGAAATTATTATGCCTGAGCGAAGCGGCGCAGAGTAGAACCCGCGTGAGATTTCCGACTTGGAGCCCTTTTCGCGCTCGATGTTGCAGTCTGTTTATCGCGGCATCGCCACGTTTCGCTGATCCACCCGGCACAATCGTTCGGTTTAATCGCCGGCTCCTTGATTTTCGACTGAGTGACTTCTGGTTGCTTTTTGTCGTTCCATTATAATCCTGAGATTACGACGACCGGTCGCTTCTTCGCGCAGGTAATGATCGCACTGTGTGCTTTCGTTGCCGAAGTTTGTGTTCTCCCAGTGTCGATGCGAACGTAACTTTGTCCGGTCGGGGAAGAGATTCTGACAAAACGACAAAAATCAATCAGCTCTGTACTCTTTTGATCTTTTGAAATTTGGAGGGTCCGTTTGACCGAATGCATTATCGAGTGATGTATTTAGTTAGTTGGTCTCGTGAATGTAACTAATGTATCGTCGATATTCTCCTCTCAAAGAAAAGTCTTTTCCTTGCTGCAACCAGAGTCGAAGATTCTGGAACACGCTGTGTAACACAGTCGGCATCATGAATTTTAACCGTTCGGAAATGTTCGGCTGATGTATATCGAGCTTCCTCGTAACATTTTTTATTAATCCATCCATCTTCCCCAATCCAAAGACTTACGTTTGCCACACCTCGCTCTCCTCCTTCTTCCTTGCTCGGGAAATCGCGGACGTAACAAAATCTCCGACTTTCCACCGCTCGAACCTCGCGAATCGAGTCGTGAATCTCTCCAAGTCGCGCGACGCAGGACGCGCAGAGCCAAGTGCGGACATATACGTGACTTTTGGAAAAAAGGGAACCACGGTAAGTAGGGTGCCGCGGGGTGGCCGTTGGGGTGGTAGCGGCGGAGGGCTTACGTGGCTGGCTGACCGTGCCCGGGGGTGACTTACGATGGACATGTGCAATTTGACCTGTTGACCCCGGAGGCCGTGGCGCGCGGCGCTCAGGGGAGCGAACTGTATTTGGGGTAAAAATAATACAATTTACACATAATAGGGGAGAAGGACGAGACTGTGCCGGGGATGCGCGCGTATTCAAATGACGCGTGCACATGGAGCGCGTATGGAGCGAAGATGCATCGCGGGGGGCGAGTGCGGCAGAGGGAGAAAAGAGCGAAGGGGGATGGTGTACCGACACACGCACAATAGCCGGGGCAGAATCGATCGATACCTCGTCACCTTCGATCGCTCATGAATACGAAACAAGCGCGACTCACTTCGGTCACTTACGATGTTTTTCCCCCCGGTCATGGTCAGGTTTTTCATTCTCGTTAAAGAGAAAAAAAAGCGACGCGACGGTGAAAGTAGTGACGGCGAAATACGGTCATTCTGGAATTCTCACGAGTTCTTCCCCCCTCATCTGCTCGGCGCAAAAAAATCACGCGAATATCGCCGCGAAGCTCGAGTCCGCAAGACCAGAAAAAAAATTTCAAGAGGCCGCGGCCTTTCCAGCGCCATGAGATTTTCTCACGAGAAAACTCTCGCCCTTTTCCTTTTTCACGTTCGTGCGTAATTTTTTTACTAAAAGACGCTTCACACCGACGCTGGACGTCAGCTGTTGCCCGCGGTGCTTAGGAATCTGTCGCGCAAATTAAGCGCGTTTCTTCAAACATCTGTTGCTTTTTCAATCGTGTTCGAGGTATTTTCTTGAAAAAAAAGGAGAAAAAAGGAGAAGAAAAATTGATTTCTCTTGAGCAGCATGGCGCACTGTTGACTTATTTTATTCGTTCTTTTCCATCGTCTCTCTTCTAACTGAACTCTCGCATCGCATACGAATTAGCGCTCTAAGACGTAATTACATCCGCGACAGTGGTATCCGTCTTCCCCAAAAGCGGCCGAAAGACCCGAATTTTGTCGTGCGCCTGAGCGTTTACCGCGTTTCAAACGGGAACTTGAAAATAGCCCCGGGACACACATCCGTCGCAGGGGCTGCGCTTCTGCTTGCACGCAACGGAATTCTGAGGGGTTCTACTCAGCGACTATTTCTGTGCCGGGCGCAGCCCCGTGTGTTATGTCTGCCTCGCGTGAAAATTCTAACATCCCTCACACGGCTCCCGTCGCCGCTTCTCTCCCTTTCTTCCCTTCCTTATCGAACACCTACCCCTAGCCTCGTTCTCTCTCTCAGCCGAGAGCCGTGAGTCCGCCCATTTCGTTCCGACTCATCTAGCGTGGCCGCGGATAAGAAGGACGAAAATAGCCGACGCAGCCTACGACAACGGGGAAAACATTGCATCGGATCGCTCGTATCATCATTTCGGTCCTCGCGCACCTTCGTCTCCATTCTCAGTCCCCACTGACATTTATAAAAAATTTAATCCCTGTCGAAACAACGATCTGCTTGCGAAATTCGATACAATTCGATGAAGTTTCAATCAATATAGAAATGAAATTAACATCTTCGATTAACATAGAAATAGAAACTATCCCGACATTCCCACGTTGGGATTCTCAATTTTAATGAGGTTCCGTGATTAAGATGTTGTTCGATAGCCTCTCAAGACGTCCTATATTAAAATATAATGATGACTACATAAATCTATACGCGTTGTTGTACTAAATGTCGCGCAGTTTCCAATCGTATTGCTCTGTGTAAAAAAATTGTATCCTCAATACCCACAATAGGCTCCGACATTCATGATTGATTGTAGTTTCGCGCGAAAGTGTCGAACAATTTCTCCTATCCCGCGTAGCAATATCGCTATCACCCTTCACTTACAAATAAACCTACTCAAAAGGTATATTCCGATTTCTTTCTAATTTGGCACAAATGTAGAAGTATAAAAAATATTTAAATCATATTTCTTCATTTTGGCTCAATTTGAGTTTCACGGGCAGTTTATAGCTTTTTAATGTTCTCCTATCATCAACAAGTACAACAAAAATGCATAAGAAATAAAATTAAATAGTTAAATACAAGATATAGTTAAATACTTTTAACAAAATCGGCATAGTTGAGACACGAAATATTCTAAATTTCTTTAGTGGAGATTCCAACCGAAATATTTTAAATCTGTGCTAAGTTAATAAAAAATAGTTCGAATCTTAGCCAAACCGAGAAATTATTGGTAAAAATAATTTTTTTCAACTTTTTACATGTTTTATTTAAACATTTTATTATTTATACAAATAATTTTACACATTTGACTTCATATTCATAATCAGCAAACCAAAAACATTTATACCTTAAAAATCATAAAATGTTTAAATAAAACATGTAAAAATTTGAAAAAAATTATTTATACAAATAATTTTACACATTTGACTTCATATTCATAATCAGCAAACCAAAAACATTTATACCTTAAAAATCATAAAATGTTTAAATAAAACATGTAAAAATTTGAAAAAAATTATTTATACAAATAATTTCTCGGTTTGGCCGAGATTTGAACCATTTTTGACTAATTTGGCACAGATTTGATATATTTTGGTTGGAATCTCGGCTAAAGAAATTTAGAATGGTTCATGTCTCAGCTATCCCAATTTTGTTATTTAACTATATCTTGTATTCAATTTTATTTCTTATTTTTGTTTCACTTGATGATAGGAGTGAAAACATTAAAAAGTTATAAACTGCCCGTAAAACTCAAAAATAAAATTAAAATTTTAACAAAATCGGCAAAGCTGAGATACAAGCTATTCTAAATTTCTTTAGCCAAGATTCCAACCAAAATATTTCAAATCTGTGCTAAATAAAAAATGATTCAAATCCCGGCCAAATCAAGAAATTATTTATATAAATAATTTTTTCAACTTTTTATATCTTCTGTTCTGTTTAAACATTTTATTATTTATACAAATAATCTTATACATTTGACTTCATATTTATAATCAAAAACAAAAATATCTTGTATTCAATTTTATTTCTTATGTATTTTTGTTGCACTTGTTGATGATAGGAGTGAGAACATTAAAAAGCTATAAACTGCCCATGAAGCTCAAAGTGGGCTAAAATGAAAAAACATGACCTAAGTATTTTTTTGTATTTCTACGTTTGTGCCAAATTAAAAAGAAATCGGAGTGTAACTTTCGAATAGGTTTACTTGTTAGTCTAATTTATCACTCTGAGCGGCGATGTATGAATTATTCGAAGCACGAGTCCGTAACGCGCGGCGTCGACATAACAATGTTATTCCTTTTCCCCTTCTCCTACTATATCTTTTTTTCAAACGTAATCCGCGATAACCATGTTCTCGCTTTTAATATTCGTGATTAAACACACGTTCCTTATCTGATGCTAATTCGATGTAGCGGCACGCTGAATTTACAGACGGTCGCGGCGGGCGACCTGTATATCCGGAGAGACGCAGCCGTTATCATCTTTACGTGCGCATACGTACATGGGTGTATCGCACGCGAATCCAATCGGTGATAATAAACGAGGCATCGGTGAACGATAGAAAGCTGCGGCGTTACGTGGTCCTCCGTCTCGTCGACGACACGTACGCGTACACGTGTGTGTATGTGTGTGTCGCATACGCGATATTTATCGCTGCCGATCGGGTACAATTAATTATTCTCCGATGGGAATAATTAGTCCGGTCAGAGATACGCTCGCAAGAGTCACGTCTGCTCGACGGTCTCGTACGCCGCCACCACCATCGCCACCACCGGCGCCGTTCATCTCTCTATCTCTCTCTCCTTCTCCTTCTTTTATTCTCTCTCAATCTCTCTCTTTCTCTCTCTCTCTAACCCTTCTTTTTCTCGCGGGACACAGGCCGCGCAGCGGCGTTTTCCTTTCTCACTGACGCGAACGGGTTGGCCGCGAATATCTGGGAATAATCCTTTTTGTGGCACTGCGCGGGGCTGATTGATGCCTAATTGATGTTTCGCGGCCGGTTAATTATAATTATGGTACGGCCGGAAATAATTAGAATAATTAGTCGCCGTGAGCCTAATGACGAGAGGCCTTTCCACGTACACGAATTACGCGATCGCGTACATACGATATCGCGGAGGATAGAAAATTGTCGTGGTCGTGGTGCATCGCTGACGGCTCGACGACGAGTCATCTTGGCGAGCTAATAACGGTCATGCCGTGACCGAATTTTACATTATCCGTTCGATGGCTTTAATGAACTATACATATCAGTTCTCGTACATAGCGTCGCATCTTTCTCATTATCGGATCAAAGCAGATGCCCGATTACTGCGTTTCGCGGCGTGTATGACCATCGTCGCGCTTCGTCCCGTCGAGCCGAGCACGCGTGAGGAGAATCACAAAGCTGGAAATATATATTTGATAAAAAATATAGTTATATATGTATTTTTAACCATCGTGTCCCTCGCATGCCTCGCTCACTGCAGTCGGTGCCATGCGCGATGCACGATCGTCCACATCGAGCCACCGAGCTGCTTGCGTTTTTCGCGGCCTGTAGCCGGCGTGTTCCGAAGGTCTGAAGGTATTGACCGGTGGCCCTCTTGGTACAGCTCGGTACCAAGGCCCCCGGGTAAGGCGCACCGGGTATGTGGCCATCCGTGCTGGCTGGCACCGACTATCGAACAAACTGACCAGTAGTCACGATATCCGACCGAAACCTAACCCTCGCGGCGAAGCACTTCACCCGGCAGACCTTGCGGACGCCGGACTCTGAATTCGGGGCTGACAGCTATGATGCACGAACGGGCGCGTATCGAGCAGTTAATAACGCCGTATACAAACGATATTCGAGCTCCACCGAATAGAAAGCGGAAAGTGGAAGCAAACGTTCGACTTCTTTCCAAAATTTAAGTAACGTCAGACTCTCCTCTTAGGAGTCTCGATGAGAAGGCAGATTAATAAACGCAACGAGCGTCGCAAATACGATGTATTTGTGAAATTATTCCGATAATGCAGTGTCTAGGAGCGCAGTATTCTGCAGGTGTGACGAAAACAGCGCAAAACTTCCAGTCAAACACGTTATCGATTATTGCACTTGGCAGGTGCAAAATGATATTCTCACGTAACCTGCGTTGGCACCCTTAAAAATCGCACGCTCACTCTTAATGCAATATTTAAGCGAATTACACTTAAAAATTCAATGGATTAAGATTTGACGTGTGCTTGTCACGCTGAATGTTTCAGCGGATCTTGGGACACTGCCGGAGCGGTTTCGTGTCATATTTATGACGTACTCGGATCTTACAAACACGTCGTGTGCGACGCGATATCGAGCGAGCGTAGGCTAGTCAAAAATAACTATTTTCGCGCGCGCGATGTGAAAAGATGATAAGACTTGATTTAATACTTCAGATACGCCGCGATAATTGAAACAAAAGTTAATATTTCTGAATTATGATAATTAGTATTTTTATTTATTATTCGCTCTTCCTGAAAACCATGCTATACTTGAAACTTTGATAATCAAGCTTGTCCTATTTTGTTATCGTCTAGAAGAGACATGTTATCATCTTTCATAATGTCAATTGGCAATCCAATTTAGATCAATTTAGATTGGCGACGCCAATCTTGATTTCGATGCGAATCGTTGTTTACTTTCATTTCTCATTCGCACAACTGCTACGATCACTGATCTTGAGTATAAGTTACGATTCAGGAAAATGCGAACTTTACTCTCTTAATGCAGTACAAAAAAAAGAGGATCCGGAATAGAGCACAGAGGCTTATCCCTCTACCGAAGTGTCCCGATATCTTACCCCCTAGTCCCTTTGCTTTTATTCGTCGCGTTTATCTACAACGATGAGAACCAGGAAAGGACATCCCGAATGCGCGCGATCCTTTGTCCCCGTGAAATTGGAAGAAACACTCGTCGTGGCAGGACAGCGAAGGCGACGGCCAAGCATTCTCTCTCTCTCTCTCTTTCTCTCTCTCCCTCTCTCTCCTTCCCTCCTTCTCTCCTTCCTTTCTCTCTCACGGAGGTGCATCCGTTCCTTCGTGAATAGGAAGCTCGTGTGTTACACACGCGTGCATTACATGCTCACGATCGCAACCAGAGGAGATCCAGGGCGATTCTTTCGCGTAACTACGCTAGGAGTGGAGGAAGGACAAGAAGGAGGCGAGAGAGAGGCGACAGTTGCGCGAATGGGCCCCTACGGCTCGCGAATGGGACCCTCGGCTTCTTAGGACGTGCGAAGGAAGGAGAGAGAGAGAGAGAGAGAGTAGCGCGGGAAAAAAGGGTTCGTAAAGAAAAAAAATGATCGGCCAGGATCTAAGATATAAAAAAAAGATTTGTCCCCCTCGCGCGCCTCGGTGCGCCCTTACGGTATCCTTTCCCGGGGGCTAAGAACGCACGGCGATCACGATGCCCGAGCAAGCGAGGGGGTTTTTGCAGCTGGTCCCGTCCCGAATTACGAACGAAAAGGATTCGGGGGTCCATTCTTCTCCCCTGGACGAATAAGCTCCAAAGGACCTGCGTCCATGCGAGATGCCTCTGACCTGCGGCACCTCATCCTCCGCTGCTGCCCTCGATTCGACGTCGGGGCCTTCGGACCCCTCCACTTATCGCTTCTTACACCATTGTGACCCCTCGACTCGGAGACTTCTGTGTACGTGTCCTCTTTCTCTTCTTCTTTTTTTTTCCTATCGGCTTAGTTCTCACCCACCTCCGCGATGTCATATGTGCTCCACGTGTGATCGCGTTGTCGCCGTTCCGCATTATGTTATGACGATAGGTATATTCGAAAGGGTTGTCAAAACTCTCTCGATGTTTACGTATGCAACGTGTCCTTTAAGCGCGTATTGATCTATACATTATTTATCGGCGACAGTGCGTTCTGGAGAACTTATTGGATCACTCATGGCCTTTTTCAATCCAAGAAACACCCACGCGATGGAGTTATCGTTCACGTAATAGTCTACAATGTCTTGTATTATTTAGTTGTGACAAGTCGCGCGTACGTCGCGTGAAAGTTGTCGTTAATATCCGCTACGTATCTCTCGCTGAAGATCAAACATTTCCAAAGATCGCGGACTAAACCGATGCCGGGAGGAGTGTATGACGTAGAAAGTAAACCAAATAAATTACAAATTACAATCGTTGGCGACATATTGTACCGGCAAATTTTAATCAAACTCAGATAAGGAGCGTCACTCGCCTGGGGACAAAGATACCGGCAAACTCTCGCGCGAAAGCGTATCTGCTCGTGAAGATTTCTGGGTCACTCACGGAAGACCCCTCTTGTACGATGGCGTTTTTCCCATTTAGAAAACTCGGCCGCGCGTCGACTCCTCCTTCGGGATTCGTGTCCCCGGTCGCGAGTAGGACGCGCGACGTAGAAAAGCACGAGAAGCAGGATTATGTCACATGGTCTAGCACGCCGGGCGTCCTCAAACGAGATTCGTTTTCGTGGTCCGACGAGGATCTTGAAAGATCACAAATTGCTCGGACAATTTTCTATGGGGGATCGATCTTCCTTACTAAATGCCCCGCTTTTACAGACGTCGAATGGGATTATGTGCGCGTGAGACGAAATGGATTTTGTCGATTCACACGCCGGAGGAATCGCGGCTCCGGATATATAACGCACTAGAGGAACATTTTGCGAGAATGCGAATCGTAATAAATTATAAATTATAAAAAAAAGATTCAAATTGAGATCGATTAATATGTTAAGACTTTCTGAAAGCGTTAGAGTCATCGATCAGGCTCCCTGTCGTGAGATGCAATTAGAGGTGTCCTCGTGTCTCGCAGTCAATGACGTCGTTATTGTTCTTTAATCAGGGATACATAACGCATATTATTAGCGTTTAACGCCGGATTGACAGTCGCCATTACGACTATCGCGGCGGTGCTCAATTTCCACGCCTTAATGGCGGAGGAATCCGATTCTTATCTGTCTCGAGGCTGCTGTTGTCGTTATTGGAATACTCGCGCGCGATATCATTGGCTCAAGCTACCACCGCGCGAATACTTTCGCTCCGTGCTGCTTAATCCGACGAATAATCACGTGCTCGCGCCTCGGCCGATCGAGCACGGCAGCTGCGATTAATAACTCAAACGGAGGCGAGAGCGCGGCGCGATATCTCGGGCGGAGCGTCGCGATGCAATTCATACGAATCGGTGGAATAATTGAGAGATTGGAAAAATAATATACGCCTCTAGGATACATTAAAAAGGAGGGGAGGGAGAACAGAAATACATACAGGAACATTCAAGAGCCCAGAGAAAGTCCCTGAATTTTAACAATCAACTGTCATCACGACAAGATCCACACGAATTTGTGTATGTTTTTTTATCTAGATTCACAAGTAATTTATAAACATTTTGTTATTGTTACTGTTTGAAAAACGTTCGCGACATTTTTGGAATTTTCGAAGACGTTCTTCAGAAAATTGCGATTCCGAATAATATTCGAGACGATTCATAACTTGGTACGCGATCGAACTTCTTGAGAATTTTTAAAATGGAGCCTCGAATGCCCATCACTGGCGACGGAATACCCTCACCACTGAGTGTCATTATCGCGTCGTTGTCGTGCGAGGGATAGAGTCCGCGTCGCGACGATCGTGCGCGCGCGCGCGCGCGCTTTATAACACCGACAATAAATTAATTTCAAGCCGAAAAAAGACCTCCGGGCCGGAATTTTTCGTCCGTGGTCACGCAGAAGGTAGTGGCGTCGCGCCGGCAGAGAGGGAGCAAACAATTGTACAAACAGCGCCGTATTTCATGATAACACATGTACAAACAACCTTACGTAAAGCTGGCAATTACGATAAAACTGGACGAGAGAGAAAAAACATGCGCGCCGCGCGCTTTTCGTGTACACAGAAAGGGAGGGCGACGTAAGGGGGTGGCAAGAGGTGGAGGAGATGTGCGGTGGCGAGGAGACACGTGGCTTTTGGGTCATCGCGAGCGGTGGCTGGGCGTAGCGAATGACTGTCCCACTGTGTGGGGACCAGATAAAGCCCGATACACATAAATGGTCGCAAACCTCGACGTTCTTTCTCCTGGATAAGAGTAATATTAATTGCGATTAATATCCCGCATTTATTTCGTCTCTCGCTGATAATCGATTAATCAGCGCGTCGCGATAATTGCATTGTACAGACTCTTTGTCGATCTATTTTCATCTTTTCCGACTGTACCTCTCGGCTACGTTTCACCAAGCAGCTAATTAAGAGCTGTTCGTCGAAAAAGTTAATTAAATTCATGCCGCGCGTCGCAACGCAAACAGAAATTTCGCCGAGCACAAACGTGCCTCTCGCGATTGTCTCGTAGGGTTGCTGTCGCTGCACAGCCCCAGGACAGGGCCTGCGTGCACGTATGTTACCTGTGCAGGGTTACCTTCCCGCAGGTGCAATCCTACGATCCCGTATTAGCATTGCTCAAGCTGCAACCGTCTCGGCGGAATTGTGTTTGGACGTGAAGTTGATTAATCATTATCATATCTTCGCGGCGCTAAGTAAAGAAAGCGGCGTGAGTCATTAGCTCGTAATACTGCCGGCTAATCGAGTCATAAGAGATAATGCGCGAGATTGTCCTCGGACCTTTTCCGTTACGTGATAAAAATAATCGCGCGAGCGAGAATTAGAGACGATACGCATAGATATACGTGTGTCACTATTTTTCCTCCTGCAATATTCCTTCATATCTTGCTAGTTAGTTTCGCCATTATGGTATTCATCGTCAACAACACAGTCGCAAAACGCTTTATCTTACGCGAGAAAACGAGAAGAGACGCGGAGAAGAAAGAAGATATTAGTCTGTCGCGTCTGTGCAATTCTACATTTACCCGAAACTGATTCGCACCCCTTGAAGCCACCCCAGAAACGACCCTCAGCCATGCCGGAAAAGGAACTAGGTGCCCTCTGACGTGGAAAGGGAGAAGTCGTAGATGCCTGGTCCGGGTTTCCAGGTGGGGCATGCGCCAAGTGTATGTCAGGCATCTGCCGTATCGATCGTGTGTGCGAAATAAGGGACTCCGAGCCAGGGATATCCCGGGCTTGCGTCCTCATGGGCTCGTGTGAACGAGGCCTAAGATGTGCTCGCGCGGCTCCTGCGGCTAGGCAACCCAACTTACATGAGATTACGCCGAGCCAATAGCACGGCAGGAGCGCCCGTCAAAGGCATATCTCAATGTGTGGTATGAGCCGAGTCTCTAAAAGGGGATTAGAGCTCCTCGTATTCCAGGATATGCGCTCGCACACGCGCGCCTTGGTAGACACGTACCACATTCGCACGCGGATGTGTGTGTATGTGGGTGCGGGTGGGCGAGTGGGAATATATCTCTCACGGAGGTGTACGGGCACATCGAACGCCGCGCAGGAAGTCTTTGCCGAAGGAACGGATTCTCGAAGACGCGATCAAAGGAAAGAGCGAGAGCCATAGGTGGATAAACGGGCGGATAGAGGGACCGACGGGACGAAGAAGGATTTTGCGAGATATCTGGAGCGTGCTCGCGACTTCGGGATGTTTTCGACAAGGGGCATTACGCGGTTTTTTAAAGAGCGCAGTTACAAACTCATAGGTTGGCTAGCTGATCCGCACGAGTGCAAAATTTAGGATCAATAGAAGAGACAGTTATGCATTTCTCAATGGAGAAGCTACGAAATTCGCGATTAGTCCTCGAGATCGGTTTATCAATCGCAAGAAGTCGTAACGACTTATCATATTTTTTTAGTTTTAAAAACAATTATTCAATCATCGAACTATCTTTGTCTTCACACTGCAACTACTTAATCGCATTTGTGACCCATATAACCACGGGCGATTGAACGTTTTTCCTAATTTGCTGAGCCTTTAAACCCTTTTACATCATTACGAAAGATCGGTCTCTCACTCGAAGCTGATCCGTCTCGAGTTCGACGCGCCCGGTGAAATCGCGGGAGAAAACTTTCGGCGGCAGTTCGCCACGAACGAAAGTTCAACCGTCGAACGAAACTCCGACGGTGAAATAGTGTAACGGTGTGGGGGCTGGTTTTCAAAGTCGCCGTCGACTTTCACCGTCGCCAATTATACCGACACGCCGCGCCCCACCGACGTGCCACGCCGCGACGCGTCGCGACGCGACGCTTTCGATTTTTGCCGCGATCCGCGAACTCTGCGGCGTAATTTGAATAAATTCCCGAACGAAGGTGCTCACGGCTTTCCACCTCGTGCCGCCCTCTCCACCACCACCGCCCCCGCACCTCGGCCTTATTCATCTTCTTCTTTGCGTTACTCTCTCCTACTCGCGGTTCCGCGATGCCGTAAATCGCGAGTTCACTTTCCGCACTTTTCACCTAGTTGGCGCGCCGCCAGGGTGGCGGCAGCGACGGCGGCGGCAAAGGGGTGAGATGCTGAAAAAAAGCCGCGCATCGGGACGAAGGGACGGGAGGAAGTCTCGCGGACCGAGAGAGGAACTTTACTTTTCGGGGGCGCGAAACTTCCCCTTTAAGACGCGGCAGCTCGCGAGCCGCCGCCGACTCGAGCGACATTTTACCGCGCGTTGCTTGGCGCTTATTCCCGGGATTACTTCGCCCGTCTACGCCGACCCGGTTTTTGAGCAAGGTGCAAACAAATTGCCGCGTTTTGCGGAACAAATCCACGACTCGGCAGTGCGAACAATCGCGGCGTGCAAAATTCATAAGGCCGCGAGAAATTAAATGGAAAACTCTACCACGACTTCATCTCGAGTGTTACTCCAAATGTGATCTCGTTGTTATTTGGCGAGCCAGAATTCTTCCAGGGAACAGTCGGTCCTGTTGGATATCGGATCTCATCGGATATGTTGTGAAGGTCGTTAAAAAGAAGAAGGAAAAGAAATATAAGTAATACGTCGGCATGATTTTCCGGCAATATACGATCGATAATTCTATTGAAAACGCGCTCCTCTTTCTCTCTCGTCCGCCTGCAGTTGACTCGCGCGTGCGACGAATACCAAAGATACCGGGCAAATTCCGCACGTGCGGTCATGGAGCGCTACTAGGGAGGTCAAGCCGATGTCCAGTTCATCCGATGCCGGACCTGCGCGTTTCGCGTGGAAGGATCATACGGCGACGACCCGCGTTCCGATTGGGCCAGCGAGTTTCGTCGGGGCGGGTTCTAAGCCGGTTTAGGGGTAGTTTGTGTGCATGGAGCAACCCCCCTCCCCCCTCTACCCTGACCACGGAGGGTGTGTGACATTGCCGCGGAAATGCCGACCTGTGGTCACGTGCTGGACAAGATGCGGCAGCTCCCTCGTGACATTCGACACGTGCTGCACGCGTGCTGTCAGAGAGGTGACAGTGAAGATTTATGGGAACGGCGTTTGTAACGAGGGACACTGGTCACTTTCCGTAATTGCAAGGGCGAAAAGAGACTCTCTCTTTTGTTACTTCATTTGTAAAAGCATTCGGCTTGGTAGGACTTTCACGTATTTCACGGGGGATGACGCGTTTATCCATTGAAACGGTAAGCACGATTGAACGTGTATAGAATATTATTGATTATCAATTAATATTGATACCCAAGACAGAGAGATCGCGCTCTGTCTATGGATTATAAATTTGTCAAGGAAAGCGCATACACACGCGTATCCTTGCAATCTATTTGTATCTGATCCTTGCCTCCGCATCCAATTTATTTTTCGATATTAAACGTCCCAGGTGATTGAGCCTGTGAAATTTACTACAAATATCAACTCAATTTTTCACACGTGTCTTTCAACTGCACATGCGAAACGGAGTTGATATACTAGAGTTGATATACCTCAGAACGTATCTCGTTCAATCTCTTATGCAATCACTCACCCCCGAGACGGTCTCGTCTATTAAGCTCGTCTCGCGTGTTCGCTCGGACATCGTGAACCACTCGGGACACCAAGCGGGATGCACATATCCAGTGTCGCATTAGAGATGGCCGAGTCACGCGCGCGAAAACATCCTACACAACGATTTTCCCTGTGGTGGAGACGCGGGAGGCAAGGAGAGAAACGGCGGATCGGGGGTTGGTTATGTGACACACGAGCCACCCCTGCGAATGGCCGAGCGGAGCCCGGCCGCCAAACAATCGATATATGCGTTCAAAATGGCCGCCAGGAACGCCACCCACCCCATTCCACATCTCCCTTCGCCCCGTCCCACGTATATCCCCCCAGCCAGCCCACCCCGCGCCAGCCCTCACCCCCGTCGAGCTCTCTACATCCCTCTCACGTATGCCCCCGAAGCTCTTTAACTTCGGAACCCAGCCACTGACTGCCAACCAGCCAATACTACCCTCGTCCGTGTTTCGTTCTCTCTCGTGCCCCTCTTGAACTTACCCCCTTTATCCGTCTCTGGTCCTTTTCTCTCTATCTTCCTAGTCTTCTTGTCTGTACATATATGTATTTTTTTTCTTATTTCTCTCGAATACACACTTCTCTTTTTTCTTCGAATATTCGTTCTGTTCGCGCCAGCAGTGAATGGGCTCGGTTCTTCTGCGCTAAAAGATGACGCTCTCGTAGATAGATAAAGCCCGCGAAATTTATTGCTGCGCGCGAAGTGTTGCGACTATCGCGTATGCCGCGCATGACTCGCGATAAAAAGCGAGGAGCCAAGAGGAAGGTTAGGACGTAATCCAATTTGGCTGCGCAAGGGCGCGCGCTCGCGCGCGCTTAGATTCTTCATCTTCTTTATGGCTAGAAATGACCCCGTACGTTGCGTATTATTTGCTCGGCGTATGCCCGACTTTATGGAAGCCGAATTACTCACATCTTTTGATAGCTTTATGGTTAGCACGTAACATTATAAATACACCAACAGCGTTGGGATATTCTGTAATAGAGTATTTGTAAGAAAAGGTATGATCTTGAGGTAGAGATAGGATTTTCGAGGTGAAATCCTTTTTTACGAGCGCAAACTATAAAATCGTATATGAACGGAATACCAAAATACTGAATTCACCCTGAGATTTCTTGAAACTTTGAATAATGTCGTACGATAAAACGTTCCTCTTGCGAACTTGGCAGAAGTTAATCACAATAATGGTGTATCGTTCAGTGGACGAAGAAACAGAGAAAGTGGTCGCGAGCTGGAGAAATTAAATCACGTTGTTTTTCGTCTCCAAAGTATAGCTCGCAGCGACTATTTCATCCTCGTTCTTTCCTCCGACTTGCTTCATGATCGAAGAAGATGAAAAGAGACGATAGAAGAGGCGAAAAGGCGAGAGGGAGAAAGGGAAAGGAGAAAACTAGTGAGTTTATTAAAATATAATGGCGTTATCAGGACGGCCGTGAGAGCGAAGGGAGAGGCGTCAGCTTTAAGAGGGAAGTTTTCTTAAGTGTTCTTAATTAGAAGGGACCTGTTGCTTCGGAAAAAACCAGGTCACGGCCGTAGACACGCCGACGACGACGACGACGTCGGCGACGACGCCCCTACCCTCTCCCCTCCGTCCCACCCCCGCGACGCTCACCACCCCCTGCAGCCCCCAGACACAGACTCGCCCGACGCCCCAGACTCGTAACAGTCATTATTTTCTTCTTATTCTTCTTCTTGTTCGCGCACCTCCTTACCTTTTCTCATCGTCGTCAATCTCCTCTCCCTGTTCTCGCTGTTCTTCCACTCCTACTACGTCATCTCCTTTTTTTTCCGCGTTTACTTGTTACCCTCGGGTACTACAACGCTCCATAGAATATTTAGCAGGTCGCACCTTTTGCTCGCAGCTCTGAACGTCGCCGTTTTAAAAGAGCGTCACCGCGACTGTACGAGAATTCGAGCGTGGTAACGAACATGGTAATATTTACGTACCGGGTGCTCCGGGAAATTATCGCGAACGCGATTCAAAATTTCGGTCGCGGGACGATTGGTTTGCTGATGCTCGTACCGTAGGTGGAAAGTAATCTCCATGCGATTTGTTGCTAACTTTTCTACTTGTAAGTTTTCCGAACTTCGGGAAGCATAGGATGTGCAATTGTATGATTGCAACTGAACTATTCTGCCAATTAGATCGTCGCGATGTTATTCGCAATGCGTCCCGATAAAAATCGCCACGCTCGTTGTATCCGTTTGCTCCGAGGCTCTTATTCACCTCGAGGAACATTGTAACGCGACACCAGCTTTTTCTCGAGACCTGTACCACCCGACGAAGGAAACGCCGACCGAAATATCGACGACGACGACGTGCAGTTACCTCGCGTAGATGCGCGCATCTGTCGGCGTGGCTTCCGTTCCAGATCCGCGCGAGTATCGACGGTCGAAAGAAAGAAGAAAAAAAAAGAAGCGAGATGCAAATTCTTTTTTCCCCGCTCCCACTGCCAACCCTCGGTAACTCGCACCGGTTACGTGTAACGGTTTTCGTCGTGGGGAGAACGCGGAGGTTGAAGAGAGCGAAGGAAAGAGAGAGAGAGAGAGAGAGAGAGAGAGAGAGAGAGAGAGAGAGAACGATGACGAGAGTAGAGCAGAAGGGTGGCCAAAGGGAGGGCAAGGAGGGGTCGAAGGAAGAGGAACCTCCGTCAAATAAATTTGAATATCGATGCCCATTGAATCCGATCGAAGGGGTTTGGCAGAAGTCTCCTTTCACGTGACGAAAGGGTTGCAATTTGAATATTCTCGCTGGGGTAACTAGGAGGTATCGTCGGGGCGCGTGGTGCGAGGAGGGAGAGTAACCGGGAGGGGTACGTAGCGACCTCCCCCCTTGCTTTTTTCTTTATTTGTATACTTCACGAGCGGGCATTGTGCCCGCGAGGAAAACCCAACACCCAACCACCAGCCCCGAGGCCATTCTGTTCCATTATTAAAGTAATCAGCGCCATACTGACGGGCGTTCGATTTTGACTAATGCAGAATATCGACGAAGGGGATCGTGCCCCGATCGACAGGTAACCGATAATTCCGATGTTAAATCGGCTTCCCGCGAGCGCGGAGACTTTCGCGACTTCCAAAGTTTCGCAATCACGACGGAAAATTGGCTTGGAATCTTTTCTGGTGTATCGTTACTTCTCCCTCTACTCTTCCTCCTCTCCTTTCTATTGTACCTTCGTCTAAAATAGATTCAGTGAAGTTGATTATAACTGAAAAGTAGAGGAAGAGAACTCGAGTTGGAATTCTAAACCTGCTATAAGACTCAAAAGTACTAATGTCGTTTTTTAACGCTCTTTGTGCTACTCGACACATGAATGTAACTCTACTAGACAAATGGGAGTTTTTCTTTCGCTTGGTCTATTTTTATTGCGTTGATTCTGTCAGACGTTTTTTATTTATCAACATTTTTCTTTGACGCTTATAATAATAAGCGTTGCTTAACGCTAATACGTTACGTGCAACGTTACGCTTGGTTGCAAGAGAAATGTGTGACGCGCGAGAGTACCGGAACAATTGGCAAAACGTATAAACATCCCCTCTCATAGTCAACAATCATCGCTTATCAATAAGTCCGAGTAATTATAACAAACATTCGTGACTTTCAAGGCTTTAAATTTACCTTTGTGCCTCACAGGCTTTTCCAGGAAAAATTATATTGTTTCCTCTTTTGAGATACTTAATTAGTCTCTCGTCGGCATCGCGTTATTTAACACGTGTGTGTTCGATTGAATCGCGTCTACGCGAGTGTCAGTGTAAGTATCAGTATTACAATGAAGTCAGTGTCACCAGGATCGCGAGAAACCAGGACAGAGGACAGAGGACGCCGCGAGCAGCGATACATCAATATATGTTCAAGGTGTGCCAAATCATTTGTTATATAGAAAATTTTTATTTTCAATGGATCTTCGACGAATGTAGCGAGAATAAAAAAATATCCGAGTCGAAATTTAGGCAGGCATTCAGTTTTATTATTTAATATATAATTTTAACTCCATTGATCTCCGGTTAATCGTCTGTACTTATTATTCATATAAGAAATACTCGTTATTTCATATAAGAAATACTGATGATAAATAGTCAAGTAACGATCCATGAAAGTACGAATCTATAATTATGTTTTCAATCAAAGATTTTTAATAATTTATAACTCTGTGAATACCGGCCTTAGAATATAATTCAATTCTCGCAAGTGTTGATTTTCATAATAATGCTATTTTTATTTAAATCTGATTTTGTTGACATCAGACAACATTTCTTTTTGCCTCTTTTTAATCTTTTTTATTATATAAATCTAAATTTAAATCGCTATTAATGAACAGTATTATTAGACACATAACTGTTACTCTCACCTTTCTAGCTTAATGTCTCAGTTTTTTTAAGAGCTACAAATCTCATCGAAACTTCCATAAAAGAAAGAGAGAGAGAGAGAGAGAGAGAGAGAGAGAGAGAGAGAGAGAGAGAAAGAGAGAGAGAGAGAAAAGAAGAAAAAAGAAAAGAATTAGGAAGAGATGAGATTGTCTTGTTATTTTACCCATTTATCCATACGCTAAATCTAATCAAATAATTTGACATCTACTTATCCGACTTAAAAAAATCTATAAATTTCGTTCGAATATAGCCACACTCTTCGTCAATTGTCAATCGCGGATGTATATTCGCCAATTAATATATTAACGTGTGATAACGCCACCTTTCGTTCATTGTCAATTATCGTATAACTTCTGTAATTGTACATCGGGATATCGAATTATCGAGCGATATTGACTGTGACAGTTTGTCTTCAACTCGTGAAAAGACATCTTTTTTTAAGAATTCTACAAGTTTTGCGTATAAATGGAACCTTCGTACTTCTCCGTATCGTTTAGTGTTTTGCTCTAGTAGACGTAATAGACTGACGAAAGAATGAAGACAAATAGAGAGAGGGAGAAAGGAAGGAGATGAGATGATTTGCTGTACAAAGAACAGAAACGTAGGCAAAAAGAGCGGGCTAGACAAGAGCAAAAGACCGCTCTGCCACGCGTAAAGTTCAAGTACAGGACAATGTAACAATAAGTTTAACTAAGGAGAAATGAGGGATAGCGGCAAGAGAACAGTCTTTGCTAAGTCAACTAAGCAATTAGTTGATTTGAAACGCTAGACGGCCAAAGTTTTTATTTCTTTCGAGGTTCACGAAAACGTAGTGCTCTTTTTGAGGTTTTACGATCAGACAAAGCGACTGTCGTGAATAGTAATGAGTGAGTATTGATTTTGTGCATTCGGTGCAGCCGGCTGACTAATTTTCCCAACATTTCTTCCGTGAAGCGAAAGAATGACTTTGATCGCGTCGTGTGTCTTTAGTTTTTGTCATTTTTTCCGAAAACTTTGTAATGAACATCGGATCTTGTATCTTCATTGTCGAATCGCGTTTGTTCTGAGTGGTCCGCAATCTAAGCGTATAAAAAATTCTACTAAAATATATTGAGATAAAATCGCAAATATTAAATAATTAAAAAATAATAAAAAATAAATAAAATTTTGAATATTAAATAATTCTTGAACGAGTGCTTCTATGAGCTTCTTTAACAAGGAGAGAACGGCAGTAAACAACCATTTGCAGCATCAAGGTAGATTGTACATCTCGAGATCCTTCATTGACTCTTCAAGTTCAATGGAATTTGCAGGACCAATGTGATATCCAAATTTCGACTCGGGTGAACACACGGTCTCAGCAAGTTTTTCTTTAAATTTCCACATGGAGAAAACGGCAATAAGTTACGATTTGTGCTCAAAAGAGCACAATATTTTGTATTTTCTAAACGTTGTATCTTGGGATTCTCCACTACAAGTTCGACGATATTAGTAAGCTTAATATAGAATCGGAATTTTAACTTGAGAATTTTTTTAAATTGAGATTAGATCTCTCGCGAAAAACGCGGTGAATGTTGTTCTCACGTCGCGATGATATTCGCCAATCCCGACGAAACATTCGAACGTCGGAGTAGTTATAAATATGTCGAACAAACTTTGCTTTTGACATCGCCTTTTGCATAAGACGGCAATCTCTGCAAGCTGACGCGTAACTGTTCGTCCACCATGAAATACGTTACGCAAAAATAACGGAGTATTTGACGAAGGGCATTAGAAATCGCAACGGGTTGCGCATTTGTGAGCGGATCCGGAATTAAAAGCGGCGAGAAAGCCGAGTGTCCCGAAGGGCCCTTGACGCGACGCAGGCTATCTCCAAATCGCGGGGCTCATCGAGTGCCCTCGAAGATAAGAATCAAATTCTATACGTAGAGGATAGAGGTGCGAAGCCTGTGCATGCATGGTTGACCGCATTGTCGGTTTTGGTGACGTCTTAACTAAGTCCTACGTCGTACATGGGAAAGGGTGCTCGTCGCCTCAACCGTAGTCCTGGACGTATCGGTCAGAGATCGCGATTTCCCACATCTGCCGCGAGGATGGACGCCCGCGGAATTAGGACGGTTCCTTGTCGCCAAAGGGTGCGATTCAACGTCATGACCGAACGTAACGCGACTTTGGCATCCGCGAAATTGAAACATCACTCGCCCGTGGAAAATTCTATCGGAACGCTCATCAGCGGGACGTGCGGTGCGTTCTCCATCGACGTCTAAATCACCTCGTGAGATAATTGTAACGACGCGAATTTCCGCAAGCTCCGTCGAGATTCGTAAGTACACGGTCTCGGGCGTAATAAAATTTAGAAGCGCAACCGTCGTCGTCGGCGCGTGCTCCACTTGTCGCACTTTACCGACTACAAACTCGCACAAACTCGTTAGAAAATCGAGAATCCATTATCGCCGTTCGCCCGTGCATAAGTGGAGCGTCGAATCGCATTTTTTACGGCGTACAAATAGCCGCGACGAACAGCGGGGAGATCTCGATATTCCCGACGATCATTAATTATCGTATCGTGGGGATACGATGCGGACGTCCGTATGAAAATCGCATTACGATAAGCAATAATTGTCAGGAAAAGAGAAAAAGAGTGGATGTGCTTCGGGGGTTCATAGGGCTCCTCTTTTCTTTTCTCCCCCTCCCTCTCCCTCTCTCTCTCTCTTTCCAGGAGAGAAAAGATGAGAGAAAAAAAAATTCAGGTAGCTCGTTCGCAGTGCATGTACACGACGGGGCCCCACCTGGGCCCACGTGCGTGTGCACTCGCACGCATGTACGCGCGACTTTGTATGCGTGCGTGCGTGCGTGCGTGCGTGCGTGCGTGCTCGTATCAGGGTAGGAGACCCCGAGCACATGGGACCCCATGGAATATGCATGCGTTTTGTATTTGGGAATATGTTAACCCTTTCGTTTAGTCTTTCGATTGGCGTCGCGGAGGCAACACCTCGACGACAGAGCAACGGCGTGCCCCGGTCCGCTCGTTTCATGCGGATGTCCGTCGCTACTTCTCCTCAGGTGAGATATCCGATTTTACCGTGTTTTCGACTCGCATACGTTGTTGTCGCCGTGGCACGCGAATTACTCGCGGCGTGCGTTCGGGACACCGACGGAAGTCGTGTAATGAGCCAACATCGAAGATCACGTACAGATCGAAGGGATCTTACTCGGAAAGAAACTGTTTCGTCGTTTGAAATTACGCCTGACATTCTCAGTGAGATAAAACAACATGATATAAATGCGATCTTGGTGAACAGAGTTGTGAGTTTTACAATAAGATATATTTCATCATGTTCTTTCGTTGAATTAATCGCCGGTCGAGTCGTCGCGCACTTGGAAAATATTACAGCGACATAAGTGCGTTGAATTAGATCTGTTTCACTTCGCGATGTGGTCGTTCCATTAGATCCTGTCGAGCGTAAGTGTGTTTATTCACGTTGTATCGTTAAAGAATGTTTAGATGTCGGCATACGGAAAAGTGCTTTCACTGGTACCTCCCGGCGGGTACAGTGCGCGTCGCGAATGATGGGAGTAATGCAAAAGTAATATCGCGCGCTACGGAGAGCATGGCCATAATAGCCGCCTTAAAAATACGTCCATCGGCGAAACGGCGCGATAAACCTCTCATTGAGTCACCGGTCGTTAAGGAACGCTCGATCTCTCATGTTGCACCGCGATAAACCGCTTTATTTTTCGACTCGAGAGCGACGCGAATAAAACTATTTGTGTCGCGCGGCGAGGAAGACGCAAATTTTACGCGGAGCGTAAAATGATATCAAATATCCTCGAATTTCCGAGAGGTATCATTCAGCGCTGGTATCACAATGTCGTTGGTAAAATGGTCGTAATTTCAAATATTTAATTTATAATTTTAAATATTATAAACGCGTGGATGTTGGAATATCATCGCCTTATCATTTGCATCTCGATGCGCTCGAATTGTTGTAATTACGCTTGACCAAGTGCAATATTGAAATCCAATTATGCTACTTCTTTGCTGAGAAATGAATTTTCCCGGCGGTCCGCTTGCTCTCCAAACGAAAATGAAGTAGAGCCATTTTGTACGGATCGTCCCTTCGCTTCACCCTTCGACGGCCATCCCTGCACCCCCACGGACGCCATTGTCCAACATATATTCCGTCCAATTGCCTCGAACTGGCGTGGTTTGCCGAGTACTCCCCAGACTCCCCGCTGACAGGCAGTTGACCGTTGGTCAGTTCTCGCTTGACCGTGAATAATTTGATTCTCGACGATAGCAGAGGAAACCCTTAGGAGCGATTTAAGCAAGCGCGAAATTCGATTGGACGTTAAACGCGATGCCGGGTCAAGCGTTTCGCCACCTGCGACGTTCAATTCATTCTACTTTCTTCATTGTCTTTTTATTTACCGTCTTGATCTTTGAGTAAACACTATTAATTTCTGCCTTTCATGAAGGAAATATGGCGGACGCGTTAATAGCCAGCATTGTGAAACATGGTCGATGTTATTTCAACGAGGTTATTCCAGTAGATGCAATAATCCGATTCGTGGCAAGAACATTCTAATGAATTCGCGCTAATGCGAGAAAACGTGTTAATAATTGTCACGCCATCGACTCTCTGTTTCTTCCGCGATGTTCACTTCCCTTGCATAAACCCCGCGTCGGTTTTCTTCGCGTCGCACTTATCTTCTCCATTATTCATTATTCGCGCCGGCGAATTAGCCACGACGACGCGCCTAATATTCAAATTGCGCGACAGACTGTCATCCAATTGAGGATTCCAACGGCACGGCGTTCCGACCGCTGTTTGACAAGTTGCGCTTTCTAGGCCGGGACCGCCTGGCTCGCATAAAACTCGGAAGAGTCCTCCGACGAGCGGGCTCGCCGAGCACTCGGGGCGGATATTAATTTTCGCGGGCTCGAGACGGGACGGGAAGGTGCTAATAAACGATTAAACATCGACCCGCCGATAAATCACTCGCGGAATACGGCGCTGGGCGCGTGCCGTGAAAGGGAGTGACCGTGCATTATCGTTGGCCCGCGTCCAGGTCAACGTGGATGAGAAGAGAAGGAGAGACACGACAGTAGAACGAGAGATAGAGAGCAGAGATCCGGTTTCGCGTCCCTCCGCTCACCACTCTGGAACGCGGGGGTCAGCCGGGCCTCCTGACCCAGGTCGAGGGTCAGCCCAAACAACCTTTCCTCGGGGTCAGCCCACCACGTATTACGGTTCTGATTTACGGCCCGCGCTTCTACGCTCGATCTACACGGAGACAGCCATGAACCGGTGACCAGAAAGTGACCAGGTCGAAGTGACGCGATCCGGCAGTGACCAATTAATCTCGATTGTGCCTCGCTTCATCGCGTTCAGAGGTGATGAACGTTTCGTGGCGAGGACAGAAACTCGGCACGTGGTATCGTTTCAATTTCCTAATGCAGGAGTACACTTAGAACTGTACGATAATTAATACCAGAAATATATTCAATACGACAATAACATTTTAAATCGTTCTCGTTATACAATGTTCTAAAACACATTCTTTAGGAAAGGAAAATGTAAACGACGGTGATATATTAAACGCGCATAGACTCGAACCTTAAGGGATTTCGGATACACGTAATTATAAAGAAATTTTCGCTGTAGACGGGATATGTTGCAAGTCTTGACAGCAAAAAACGAAAATGTATTCAAGATACATTTAGCAAATTACATTCTCCAAAAAGCTTAATATTTCGCGAGGATCAAAAAAATATCGTGATTTATTACACATTAATATTATCAAACGCTAATCAAGCCGACACACGATGCGTGCTCGCAAAAGCTGGTAATTAGCGGCGCACATCCGAGCATATGCCGGTGAAATCTTATGAAAGAGCGAGAGGTAGGGTGGAAGAGAAAGAGAGAGCGTGCTCTGAGACAAGATTGTGATTCACGTTGGCAACCTCGAAGATGCTTCGACGCGAATCCGCTGCGAGCCGGGAGACTGAAAGACGAGCGAGCTAGCGACGAGCGGTTTAGAGAGCTACGACGGAGATTTCTAAGAAGTAATGCCAAACACAAATTGGCGCAAATTGGCGGCGGTTTCCGCGCAGGACGTACCACGCGCAGCCTGCATAAGACGCTAAGCCACCGGCAAGCAATCGCAAAGTCTCGCTACATCGAGCCGAGAACAGAGCGAGGGCCCGAAAGAGAACAGAGGGAGAGAAGTAGAATAGACGGAAGGTAGAGTCGGAGGAGGCAGCTTCGGTGAAACAGGATAGACAGGAGGTAGAGGAGGACGAAGAACGAGAAACCGAGGCGGAGTACGCGAGAGGGAACGAGAGGCAGGGAGAAGAGATCGTTAGGCGTCTTACGTCTTGCATCCTGCCAGGACGACGGAGGGTCTATCGTGCAACGTTGCACGTACAGCGTGCTCCTTCTGCTTCTCCGGTACATGTACGCGCGAGGACGTACGGTAGGGTGGTTTTGGCAGGGCCACCCTCCCGCGTTCCGACCCCGAAAACCACCCCCTCGCGGATAGCGAGGGTCATAAGCCGACGTTGCAGCGGTTCAAGGCGCCCTCCGCCCTTAGACAACATGGCGTGATGCGCGTATCGTGTTGTATTCTATCTCGTAGAGATTCTCGCGACTGCACGTACATATCAAATGATAGCTCCCGAAGATACCGATCGATGTCGAGGGCAATGAAGATCCAGTTAATTGCGCGCGTAAATGTATCGCGAGCCATTTGCCGCGTTGGCGGCCTTACGATGCGAACACGAGCGTGAACATTTATTCAAACACGAATATAAAGCGCACATGATGCGGCTGACTGGAAGAAAATTCGTGACGAATGATTGGGAGAACGCGTCGACCAGGTCTCTATGATTACATTGCCCAACGTCGTGTGACGGTCTCGTGCAGATTGTGTCGGAGTTACTATCAGTCGTGGTTTTTTCCACCGATGGGAGCCGTGTTAGGAGCGGAAATTGGAGAAGCTTCTGAGATCGAGTGGCTCGAGTACTTCCCTAGGTACTTCCCCGGCGAGCAAGTTCGAAACTGCTTCGCTGGGTATTCCTTATTGACTGGCAGGCAGTGGGAACGGGACATCTTGAGGCGCGCCGGGGGGCGGGGTTGCTTAGGCAACTTCAAATTAATTTCAAACGCGGAGAGAAACAATACCTAATGTCGAGGCGAGTTTACCGTCACGGCTACGTGCCGTCGCGTAGTCTTGTAGTGATTATTTTTCGACGGGCATCTTGAGCACCGGCGATACGCCCATCTCGTCGTCGGGATTGTTGAAATCAACATTTCGCGATCTGCCCATCAGCACGAACTGAATTCGGTTAATTTCTATGTAATTATCAAGTAAGATTCAGAAGATTCAAAGCTTAATTGACAATCGTCGCAAAGTCGATGCCTTTCATGCTTCAAGGACGAATTAAATAGCGACTATTTTCTCAATTGTGCGTCTCGGTGGCGAAGGATTGAATATTTCGAATTTCTTTTTAGTGAGAGTTTTGCGCAATGTAAAGAATCAATGAGCGTGCAGAAATATTAATTGCATACATAGAGAGAGAGAGAGAGAGAGAGAGAGAGAGAGAGAGAGAGAGAGAGAGAGAGAAACGACCGACAGGCATCCTTCTTTCTTCTTTTCGGCTCCCGAGGCACTCTAAATAATGATTTTACGTAGCAAAACGTAATACAGTAATTTTCTGATCGGTTTTCGCGGTTTAACGGGGGCGGCGCCCTCTTTGAAAGGACCTCATCCTTTAATCTAGCCTTTTGTGCGAGCCCGAAAAGACGTCCCATCAAAACAACGCTGTTTCGTTGTCTCGGTAAATATAAAAATAACAATTGAATAAATTAATAATAATCGTGAGACAACGGTTAAAACGAGAGTCGAATGGATGAGCGAATTAAGATGTTCCATCGCTCGTTCGACGTTGTGTACTGAGATAAAAGTGTGCAATATTCGCGACTGCACGGTGAAATGATTGCAACCAGGAAACTCATGTTTGTAGTAATCGCTACCACATCGTTACTGCTGAAAACTTCATATGCATATAGTTATCTACTACTTTTTTTGATAGACAAACAAGAGATATGATGAACGCCGAGAATGACTAATTTGTATCGAGATTATCTATTTTTTATTCTCTTAGTATTTATGAACACAAAGGTGAAATAATTGCAACCAGGAAACTCATGTTTGTAGTAATCGCACATCGTTGCTACTAAAAAATTCGTATGCATATTGCTATTTACTATTATTTTTATGCACAAACAAGAGATATGATGACTAATCGCCGAGAATGACTAATTTGTATTAAGATTATCTAATTTGTATTAACTGAATGACTAATTTGTATTAAGATGAACACAGAGACATGTCTTGTTTGCACGTTTGTTTGAGAATGTTATTACGCACGTTTGACTTTTTACTACACAATTATTGTAATCCCTTGAACGCTTTTTATATCGTGTACCAGAACAAATTGTCACATTTGCTATTTCTGCAGTGATTCATGCTACAGTTTCGGTATAATTCAGCTTTACAAAAACGTCGTAGAAAACAATAACGGTTATCTTCAACGAAGAATATCGTCTTCATAACAGTCTTCAAACACACTCATCGCAAACTTGAGAAAAGCTTATTATCATGTGCTCAAAAGAAAAATTTATTCTCTCTGCGAGGATATTGTAAGGCTTTGTCGAGAGAACGAGTCGGCTCAACTCTTTGTAGTGAGCAAACCGAATTTCTGTTCGCATTTAGTATTCTTGATTGAAATGCTAAACTCACTGGGATCCAGAATGCAGCATAATTTTTACTGCTGCATTTCCTCCGCGTGCGGTTTCAACGATAATCGTCGCGACGCCAAATCGATCTCCATTGACTGCAGATTCCTCGACGAGAGATGAGTTCTCTTTAGCTCTCTGAAGTCCTATGCATTTCACGTCAAAACTTCTCGCCGGTATAATTCCTCAGATTTCGACGTGAACGCTTTAGCGCGAATTGCTCGCGATTTTTCGCGAAATGTCGCGCGGAGCGCGAAAAATAAATATATAATCGAAACGAGGATCCAAAAGCGGGTCGCGCATGCGGAAACGCGACCGATTTTCCACGACGCCGACGGTGTGGGTGTGATGTATATCCCCGACGATCTCCGGTATCAAGAGAAAGAGAGAGAGAGAGAGAAAGAGAGGTGGGAGAGAGGAAGAGAAC
>NW_022639523.1:814385-835713 GCF_010583005.1 Odontomachus brunneus
TACCATTTGGTGAAGTACGAGCGCGATGTTAATGGAATTCGATCCGGACGAGGCGGTTTTGAGATTCTATCTACGAAAACGGAGAGAAAGGCAAGGAAATGCGAACCCACCGCGCAAAGAGGAGCAGAGAGGATGACTATGTGTAAGAGAGAGAGAAGGGCGGGGAAACGGAGTGAGAGAGCAAGCTCGTGTAATTACGACGTGAAGACTCGGCGATGCTGCTGCAGTTTCGTACTTTGGTAAGGACGCCCCTGTGCAGGGAAGTGCAGGCACTTGCGCAGCCCCGAGGACACGAAACATCCTTACTGGAGGTGCCTCCGGGTCTCGTTGAGCACGAGGTCTTCTCTGTTCCGCGAAACACTTCTTGCACACTTAATCGTGTCGCATCTTGTTCACCGATACGCGCGGATGTGTGCGCAAAATCCGGTGAACCGACGTAAAACTTCGCGTTAGTTCTTAGAGAATTAAACTCGCCCGAAGTCTTCCGGTCCTTTGCGCGTCTCTGTAATGTATGTCTCGAGGAAACATTCAGCATCGTAAAGCATAGTGGTGTGGTAACGATCAGCAGCTTATTGGTTCATGTCGGAATTGTATCTCGTCTCGATTAATTTTCAGCGAAAATTTAGATCGCATAATCAGAAAGATGTGCAATCTATAATAGTTGTCACCATTATCACACATTGTGACTTCATGGTAAAAGATAATTCTCAAAATTATTCTCCCGGAAATAAATTTCGATTTTGCATCAAGATCCGCGGTGGCTCTTACAGGTTATCGTATGTTTTAAATGATTAACCTTCAAAGATATCGTCGATTAACTTTCAAAATGATTTTACTCAAAATGATTAATCTTCAAAGTATCGTGCTGCCGAATGTGTAAACTGTGACGAGTAATTCAGCAACACATAAAGCAGACATTGGATGGTCACAAACTCAATTGACGTTTCACCTGAAATTGTCGCAGTCGTCGAGGTCCTATCGCAGCGCGATCTATCTTAAAGCGCGAACTTCGTGACGTCGCGATTGCGAATTTGCAATTATCAGTGTGTAATGATACTCTGACGGTAGCTCGACTCGCTGCTATTTCAGCTACTACTTCTATCGCTATTACTATTTCTGTCGATCGCATTACCAGTCGACAGTACTGAGTCGGAGATTTCGCCCGGTGAAGCGACGTCGCGAGAACATCGAGAAACTCGACGCGCAATGCCTTATTCACGCGCGGCACCCGGTGTCATCATTTATTAACAATTTGCTACGCTAGCTCGCGATGCACACGACCCCGATAACGGATTCTCCCCGTGCAAAGTAGCGTCGCGAAATATTATTGCGCGATCGGTCGCTCTCTCGTAGGGATCAGACAAAGAATTTGCATTGTGAGATTGAATTATTCGCATAGCTCAAAGAGAATTTACTTCAGTTACAAGTTTAGATCATTCAGGTGGAATCCATGATGGGTCCATTGGAACGATTCGCAGCATCTAAAGCTACTCGGATAATTCAAATAAACGTCAGAAAGAAACTCGTGCAAACTTAAGATATATTAGCAATTTTCGTTGGTTTTCATCGCGATATTTCAAATAAATTTACGGCTCGAACACAACGGAAGGAGTATATCTTCGGATCTGAAAGATTCGAACAACAGAAGTTTCGATCGTGAAAATCGAACTGTTCGAATTGCTCGGCCACTTGAATATTCCGCGCACTAGTCGGTCGACTTGACGTCCGATGATCGAACGACTTCAAAGAGGAGGAACCGATGATTTCCGCTCGAAGGACGACGAATCCTCCCCCGTTCCCCTTGCACCACTACCACCACCACCCAATACGACCGGGAATCCATGTGCTTGGGAGATCCCGTAGGATCAGGGTCTCTGGCCGTCTTAACCGGCAACACGATGGATCCCCTCTTTGGCAAGCCCAGAAGGTTACCATGACGACCAACACGTGACGTAACCACCCACCACCGTGCCCGCTGAAACAAATGAAGGCACGTCCTCCTTCTACCCCCGCTGCCCCTGGCCGCCGCCACCGCCGTCTGGTCCTTCTGCTGTACCTTCTGCCTCTACACCCGCTTTCTCTCTCTCCCTTTCTTCCTTCATCTCCCTTTCTCTCTGTTTCTGTGCCTCCACCTTTCGAGATTCCACCGCGAGAGAATGTGGTCCAGGATGTAGGACGACGTGTGGTAACGAAGAAGATGTGGGGGAGGAAAGCAGAGGCGAGAACGCCTTTAGGCAAAATTGAAAGGATCGCGTCCTGGCAAGATTTTAAGTCGCAGATATTGGGAAGAGTAATTTTGCACTGCGCGATTGATATTATCTTTTCGTCAATGCGTAATATGTATGGACAGTGTCTGCGAGCGGTGGATAGTGAGTAAGAGCTCTTTCGTTCGGTAGTATTCGGCGAGTGAGGGAGAAAGAGAAAGAAAGAGAAAAACGTTGCGTCTGTGTCAAAGGTGGAGCTTTAGACGTATCGCAACGATATCATCTTCATGTAAAATTGCGTCTATCATTCCTGCCGGTGTATTCGTGTAGTATGTTCCACTTCCCTTTGATTTCGTTCCACCCTTTCTGATTTTACCCGAGCTCGCCATCTTCCCAACGCGACGCCGGGAAGGATTCGATTCCGCACTCCCAACACGCCTCGTTTTTCACGAGGTCTTTTTACCGATTTCTCCATTCTTTCTGTCTTTACTCCCCTCCAGCCCTGCCTCCACTTAGCGGCCCCTTTCTGCAATCCGTCGGACCTGGAACGTCATCCTTCGATAGGAATACGTAACGAGAGAGGACGCGCGAGAGGACAAACTTCGAATCAGGGTGCCCGAAGGGACGGAAGTTCGCGCCGACGGAGGGCAAAAGGGCGGAAAAATTTTGCCGAATCTTTCGCTGAATCTCTACCAGCATCCATCTGTTTCAAATGGCTTCCTCCCTGTCCACCTTCCATCGTCAGCCAGCTCAATTTCTTCAAAGGGATTCGTCGCGAATTCTTGCGATATGACTGTCGCGAGGGAAGAGATGAGGGGGAAGTGTATCTTTATTCTCTGAATTTCAGAGAGAGAAAAAGAAAGAACAAAGATATTTGCAGGATTAAAAAGTATTGCAGCAACTGAAATCTTTCAGGGCTAATGTCAAAATCGCCTTCAAAGTTTTACGATACAATCGCCAGTGCGTATTAGTGAAATGCCATTATTCGTGAAATACCTCGCGAGACATTCTAACGACACCCGTGTTCTGCAGGAACACGCAAACAGGGATAATCCTAGGTCGAGGGTGAAAGAGGACGGAATTTCCGTATTAACAGCCGTCTTTGATGAAATTCGCCCTTCCATTTCTTCCAGTCGATCGCTCGCTCGCTCGCTCTCTTCACCTCACGTGCACGCTCGTGTGCGTGCACGGTCTCTCATTCTTCTTTCTCTCGAAGCGATATGATGCGGGAGGCGAGGGACCGCGTCTTGGCGCCGCGTGCGTGTGACACGCTTGAATACGCGCGATTTCCTTTTCTTCAGGGGGGTCAATTTCGCCAGCGCGAAAGACGTCGAGAATCACGCGAGTCCGCGGCCTGGAATTTCACTTGAGTCCTGCGTAGAAGCCGACGAGAGAACTAATCTTTGAAAAGAACGAGTCAAAGGATCCGTGATTCCTCGTCGCGCGAAGAAGAATAGGATGTTCGCGAGGCTCCTTTATTTTGTCGTTAATAAAATCCTCCCTAATATTCGTAAATATTTGGAATAAAAACAAATGTGTTTGATACAACGTTTTAGTCGATTTACTAATGTGGATCAAAATTAAGGAGATCTTTGTTCCAACAACAGTTGGGATAACGCGCATGTTTTAATTTAAATTAAATTATAGCATTAAATCGTTGTACGATTTAGAATACAATTTATTTGTTGAAATTATTATTGGATAAATATATTTTATGTGACAAAATGAGGAAGAGAGAGCATTCGTCTTTCGGATAGTTCGCATTAGAATTTTCACAATGTCTACTTTCGGAAATAATCAAATCTGACCTTCCGTTCTTCTTCGTGTAAGAGCCATTGAAGTCAACATAATGTTCCAATACCAATTAATCGGAAAATAATTAGTCCTAAGCCGGAATAAACGATCGTCGAGGACTCGCCGCAATGGGGCGAGAGGGAAATAAAGGACGCCGATCAGTGCAAACGTTTGTGTCCCGGGTGTCAGGAGTCGAGCCATTATCCCTTCAGATTGGTTATTTTCGGTAAATACCATTTTGAAAAGCCAATAATGCTGTTCCCTATTGTGGTGCTGGCTTCGCTTCACCGTTACCGTCTTTCTCCTTCTCGCTCCCGCTCGCGACTAACACGCGCGATTTTCTGCGAGCGTCGCTTCGACCGTCCTTCTCTCTACGGGGTGTCCCGACAACACAAACCGACAAAAGTAATCCCGAAAACGGCACAGGTGACGGTACAACTTCCAGTGGGAAAAAAAATGTAGGTCCGGAACTCACTGCGGAAAATACGTCGCGAGGGGAACCCGCGGGTCAGGTAACGGGTTCACCCTAATCTATGTCGGGGGATTGGGAAAGAGGAAAAGAGACAGGAAGGAAGAGATAAAAGCATTGGTATACCTGCGACAGTTTATCTCGCGTATCGGAAAATCTGAAGAGGAAGACGGAGAAAAGCAGGCAGGTAGTGCTGATCGTAGCGAACTTCAATTTTCGAGTGGTGCTATCGAGGGTTCCACACGCACGCCGGATAGAAAGAGGGTGTTGGCTGCGGCATGGTTGTCGAGCGAATCAGGAAGTCACAATCTTCCTGATACCTGCGATATCTTCCCGTGAACTATTGCTTTCAAGTGGATGAGGTGTTGGAAGAAGAATAGGAAGACGGGACTTTGCATTCGTGCGAAGACATTTCGCAGTAGACAAGTTTTCGGGACAAAGCGCACAATCTGCGTCATCGATAATTAATCACACAAGCGACACACATCGGCTACGAGTCAAATTTGTCAAATTTACCTATCACTTTTTCACTATGGAGCAACCATTGGATCGCTTATTTAAAAGCTCTAACTTCATTTACCGAGGCTTCAACGTCAAGTTACAAGTTGGCGTATCGCGGAAAGTTCTATAATAACGCCGGCGTAATAAACTTCGGCGCGTATAATGATGACAGCGAGTGTGCACGAAGTTGGCGCATGCTCTCCCGTGTACTTAGTAAATTAACATATGCGTCGCGTGCTTTTTCACCGCGAACACGCGCGAGGATTATACCATATATTCCGGCGTGCGGAAGGAACTATTTTTGGCGCTTCCGCGACGAGCGTCTCCCAAAAGATGTCTCTATTCGTGACGGATACCGCGATTATCTCCGTTATTTCCAAACAGCTTTCTCACGATTATCGTTGAATATATAATTATACGATATGTTTGAGCGAGAACTTTTCGTTCCTTATTAAAATTACACCCGATAATGATTATAATCACGAAATAGTTATGAATCTACGAAGCGATTTAGCACAGTCGAGGCCGCACACTACTGCTTAGACCGCTTGTCGATAAATCCGCCATGTGAAACCGATGTCGGGAAAACGCGAGCGGTATTAAGATAATCCCGCATCGCGAAGCCGTGAATCGTCGAGTTTCCGGCCGCGAGTTTCCAAGAGAAAAAAGAAGTATCGCTGAAAGAGCCCCTCCGAGAAGGAAGGAGCAAGAGATACGCGGAAGTAAAGAGCCGGCGTAAAATCTGCGCCGACAACGTCGCCGTAAAGAGCGAGCGGAAGGAAGAAAATGAGTGAGCTCGAGAGAGGATGAGAAGAAGGGAGGGAGGGAGGGAAGGAGAAAGAGAGAGAGAGAGAGAGAGAGAGAGAGAGAGAGAGAGAGAAAGGACTGTGGCGGAGAGAGATGGCGGGACGGAGGTGCGAGCGTTGAAAGAACGAAAAAGAGGAGCCAAGGTGAACCTCCCTCGAGGCGTCGGCCTTGAACTACATTTTTAATTGCGACCACCTCTCGCGCACCCCTCTCAACCCCCGTCGGTGTGCCAGCTCCTTCGGACGATAAGAACAAAAGAGAAACAGTTTTCCGTTGACGCCGCCGCTACCGCCGCCGCCGCCGCCACAGCCGCAGCCGCCTACCGTCATCCCCCTCGGATCCACTGCACTCGCCCCCTCTGCCCCGACATCCGCCTACGAAGCTTCCCTCCCCCGCTTTAAGTCCCCCCGTGTACTCCCTCCCTCGCACGGAGGCCAACTTTTGCCCCCTACCTTCGCCGACCTGTCCCCCGTCCCCCTGCCCTCTTACTACTACCGCGGCCCGTCTGCACGGCCCACCCCTTTTCTCCGTGCAACAAGTAGCGCGTTCATTTAAGACGTGTCGGCGTTCTTTTGTTCGTTTTAAAAAGCCAAAGCACCGGCAAAGTTCCGCTTTAAGACCGTTATCCCCACCGCAAGGAAGTTCGAGGGGCGGTTGGTTGGCGGGAGGTACAGGGGGGTTGCCGCGGCGTCTGTTCCGCTAACGTCATACCGACGGGATACGGTTTACGCTCGTGTTCTCTCACTTCTTACCCTCGTTACTCGCTCGTTATTCTTCGATCGCTCTCGGCGATGGCGAGGTTTACCGTGCGATTTGCCAAATTCTTTCGCAAAACCATTTCCCACTCGAGTGTCGTTGAATTCTTCTCAAATACACGCGCTCAATTTGGTGAGGGAGAATTCACACCTTGGCAGAAAAGCGGAAAACAGAAAGACAGAATCAGAACTCACGCTGACAGAAAAGCAGAAACTGTCAACTACCACCTGACCATCAGCACGATTAGCCTCTGCCTTCCTGCTTTCCTGCCAAGGTATGAATTCACTCTGAGACTAGTGAAAAAAATCTGCCTTGCTGTATGACAAGCAATTGCGCAGGAAATGTTCAACTAATTATTATATCCCTGCCGAGACGGCGTTTAGGGAGAGAGGTTAAAAGTGGGTCAGGTTGTGTTTTTCCCGAAGGGTCTCAGCATATGGCCGCTGTCGGTATCTACCTAGTTAGCGTTAGCTTATATGCACCCGTATTCCCATATACTTGGCGCGGAATGCCATACGATCGGAGACGGTCGTCCCAGCATCCCATTGAGATCCATTCAATGGACCATCTCGCTTCGTTAACCAGTCTGTCGCATTTTTTACCCATCACCTATGTAACCTTCCGCAGGAAGGTACAACCCTTTTTCTCGCAATTTGAATACATTGTACCCTCGGCCGACATACATATGTATACCCGACCGATACTCTGCCTTCCCCCCTCTCGCTCCGAAACGTTCCTTCCTGGTTTCTCCCTATCTCCCTCCTCCTCTCTTTCTCTCTTCTCTTTCTCTTGCCCGCGACTCACTCTCGCGCACATATCGCAGTTTCTACCTGGCTAACCCTATGGGGGGGTTTTGTTGTAGCTTGACCGAGTTTTTCTTCCTTTCTTTTTTTTCCCCGTTACACCCCGCTCTCCATCGCGCCGCCCCTCACAATGCGTCTGATTTTGATTTATATGACGCGACCGACAGCTCGAATCAGCGAATCACTGGCGGGCGATTGGGGTACCGCGGGATGCGTAGAAATTATAAATTCATGCTCCCCGTGTGTGTATAATGTATACACGCATATGGGAATCCGAGGACGTAGACTCCGCATTTTCGGGACCCCCGTGTGCGCGCGCGAACCATCCCTTTCCCTGTTTCCGTCGCCTTTATGTCACCCTTTTTTGGCCCGACGAATATGAAAACGATCTCGATGACGCGCGTCGCGCAGAAACGCCCGTCGCATTGTTCGCGGGAGCATCCTTCGGTCGTAGATGCCGCATAAATATTACGACGGATGGATGAGCGGTTAACGGAGTCTCTCGGAGCGTACGCAACGGCAAACCGTTCGGTCGAAAGGCGAGATTTCGCGAGAGCTAATCTACGCCACGTCATTTGTATTCCCTGGTGTGGCGCGTCTGTTTTAACTTCGAACGCGTGTCACTTTTCTCTCACTTTCAAAAATACGCTCACTTTCTCGGACTCTACCTCGCGTCGAGCCACGTCCAATTTCTCATCGACAAGAGAGAATCCCGCTTTTTCACCTGTGCGACGCGAATTATGTCAGCGCGACGTATATCTCTCCACGAGCGAGCGCAAGCGTCACTCGAAAACGAGGGAGTACTCCCTGATCCGCGCGTTATCGGAACATACGTCACACGGAATCGGGATTTGGAATTAAACACGTACATAATTCCGCGTGTCGCGAACTTAACTCGGCCTGATTTGGCCTCGTAGGCATCACGGCGAGCATAATTTCATCCGTGTCTCCCCTTGATGTCGTCGGTCGCGTCTCCACCTAAAGACGCGCGCGGCTGTGCCATCAATAACTGATATTCGTCTTCCGCCTAAAGACCCCGAGGTCCCGGAACCCTCGTGACACACATAAGCATACGCCAGTTTACGTACGCGTACATACAGGGACGCGCACATTCTGTCTCTGCCGGCAGACAGACACCAGCGGCGTCGCTAATGGGAGCGGAAAGTTCTCCGATCCACGAATCCGCGCGATAAAGGGTTAGAGCGCGAGGAATGAAAGAGACCGTTCGTTCTCTTTCTCCCGGAAGGAAACAGTGAAAAAGACGCCACGGTGGGACCGTAGAAATTCGAGACACACCCTTTCGGGGACTTTTCACGCAACAACCCTTTAGCCGCGACCCTCTCGCGAGCGGAGGATGCGCGTGGAAACGGTACGAGATCTCTAGCTTTACCCCGTGTGCGTGTGTGTATGTATGTCTGTCTCCCTCGTTGATCTGAAAATTTCGTACGTGACGCTTTATCCGGCAGAGGTTCCTTGAGAATCACTCTCTTATAAATCACGTTTCAAAGGGTTACGACGCGAATGGATTACGAGACGTCGAAAAATATTCCCATGTAAATGAATGAGAGATTGAAAGAAAGGGGGAAAGGGGAGAAGGATGGAGAGAAGTTATGAGATCAATTTGAATGGAAAATCATCGGTCTCTTCTGCGAATGAACGACTGGGGTAACAAAGTGTATTGTTGAGCTGCATGAGAAAAATTCTTAGCTCTCTCTTGCGTGTGTTGCTTTACTAATTTAATTATATATATTTAATATTTTCAGTATGCCGACATCGTTGAAAAGTTTTTTTTACGTAAACTTCGTGTCTTTTGCTCGCTGTTATTTTTAACACAGTTGGGAAAATGAAATGAAATTTGTAGTTTTGCTTGAGCGGTCTAATTCTGCGAGCAAATCATCGATAATAATTATCTATAAAATAACAGTTTCGAAATTGTGTTTGGGATATCTCAGGATTGAATTTTTTATACGTGATCCCCTTGCGCGAAAGTATGCATCCATTTAATGGATATTATTCGTAATATTATGGAGACAGCAATAAGTTTGCTAATGGGATTAAATCTACAAACTACTCGGAAAAATCTCAGAATTCGTGGCGAACAAGAAGCCGGTTAGAGAGTAACGTCTTTCGTCATCACACAGAATCCGCGTGGCAAAGTAGTTAGGAAAATATCTTACTTAAGAGAAAGTTCGTCGACCGGCGGAAGCGGGCGAGGAACGCAGTAACGGGGCGAGGATCGTTGCAAGCGACCCTGGCCCAGAAACAAAAGCGAGAAGAAGCTTGTGAATAATTCAACTACGCGCGGAAATGAGGAAAGAGTTCGTTGAGAAGTTTCCGCAAGGAATTTTACGCGCCCGGCGCTTCCTTTGATCGTCATGTCCTTGAACGCGCGTTGGCGGGAAAGTTGCGATTAATTCTTCGTCGCCCCCTTTGAATCAATTAGTCCCGCTGGCGAATCATCGATGCGGTTACACGGAACGCCTTTAAATCGCCGACTGAACTCCGCGCCGTGAGCAGATTTCTTCGGGAATTCACAAACGCGCGCGATAAATGATTGGCGGTCGACCGTGACGACTCCTCGACAATTTCCCCGTGTAATTTCGATCAAACTTTGCGTTATTCCGCGACTTTTCGATCGTCAGTGTTGGAAGTCTCGGTGATTAAATTAGGTGACGAAGTTAGCGTACGCCAAGACCTACCGCAAAATCGTCGGCACGGACAGAGGATCGGAGGAGGGTTTCGCCGCGGTGTCATGAAATACGCGCTAAGGAGTAGGTTTTTAGCGTGACCGTCGAAAGAAAGGTCTGTGCGTCAGGATGCTCAGGGAAGAACGGGTGCGACTCCATGGGGGAGGCAGGGTACCGCGCGGTAGAAGCGTGAAACAAAGGGCCGTGGGACAAATTGCGGATTCAAACGACCGGCCTTTGTCTTTCGGTGTTTATTTCTTTGTTTTCGCGCGGGCCGCATTGTTTCAGGCCGGCTAGAGAGGAGGCCGGGCGCGAGAGAGGAGTCTGGCAACGGCAAAGCCCGGGCACCGGGCTTTGTGGGACCTCCAGCGGCTTTGTTGTGCTCCTCGACGGGTCTTCGTCGTTCATTCGCGATTTTCTTCCTCGCCCGCTGACCCGCTCACCTTTCCCAACGCTCCTCTTTGTTCGTGTGCGTGCCGTACGTCGCACCGATCGGCAAAAATCGCAGACCGATTTGACCGTGGACCCCGGGAGATCGAATGACAACTTGACGTGGTTGCCATCAGCCAACAGTCGTCTTACGTCGTCGCTCGTGAAAGCCGCGTCGTTAAGCAATAACGTGTCATTTATGGAGCAGGATAAAACATTCAATTATCAATATACTTTTAATTATTAGCATTCTAAAAAGAAATCTGGTTTCCTTGCGCTACTAGCATTGCAATTGAGCTGCTATGACTCTGACACTTCAAAAGAAAACTAAAACTGTAATAATTGGATGTTAACAGTTGGACGTATTATTCTACTGATGACTCGAACGAATAAAAATGTAAAGAACAATGGTGAAGGGCACACACACACTGAAGTTCATTGAGACTTTTCCTCATTGAGACTTCCCCACTTTCCTACATTGAAGAAAAACATAATTTCAGAGAAAACGATTTATTACCTAAAAACGTTTGATATAAATTGAAAATAATTAGTAAATTAATCTGTTACCGTGAAACAAGAAAAGCTAGTATAAATAATCATTGCTTGATAAAGAAATTCACTGAGAAACCACAAAAATATTGAAAAAGCTAAACGCCATCATTATACACATTATTTAAATAATGTATAATTATTGTATAATTATTGTGTTTTTAATATATAAAATATTTGATATTAATTAAATCTACGTTTCGACCTTATTCATGTTTCAACATTTTGGTATCGGTCATGTATCTTTTTCCTTCGCGTGTGAAAAGTGAAAATTTCATTGAATTCGACAATGAAGTTCACGACAGGGGAAAGATTCGTAATACTCCGGACTAACAATTTCGAGACAGATCGTCGCCGTCCGGTTTCCGCTCTGCAATATTTGCGCCGCAAAATTCTGTCGAACCGATGGTCCAACCAGATATCATGAGTAAGAGTTAATGCGATCCACCGGATGCGCAGACGGGGTTCATCTTAATACCGACGAATTGCGGTCGTCCGGGTCGGACGGTTATTTCGAGCCGATTAATTAACGGGATTATTTGTCAGGCCGGCGACTCGAAGAATATAAATCTTTCAGGAGCGACGGCGATAAAACGGCTTTGGGAACGAAAGCTGCAGGAAGACGCCACGGCGGGGCGGACGGGGGTGCGCGGGAGGGAGGCGAGTGGAGACGGAGCTTGCAATTTAAACGTGCAAACGCGCGCCTTCGCGGTAAACTGACAACGAACGTGACGTCGTTCAAAGATTCACGAGGCTCGCTCTCTGCCAGCCAACGGAACCTCGCTTTTCTTACGCGGTTGCCACTGGAACGAATGATAACGAATAACTCAGCGACGTAAAATTCGAGGCGAATCGCCGTTGTCGAAAAGTCATTTCGAGAACGGGACGAACATGAGGCCGTAGACCTCGTGTCGAAGACGAGGTTGTTCATCTGCCGGTTCGGAGCTTTAAATAAGTCACTAGACGAGGAGATAGCACGAGTGTTGCTAATTAGAGCAATTAAGATTCTTAACATACACGAGAAATGAGACGGAGTAACTGAGACTCACACTTGTGAGTAGAGTAACTCTTTCTCATTGTTAAGACAGATTGTTGTTGGAAAGTGATGAGAATTCACTCGATATCGAAGTATTGGACAGACCGAGATTTTCACACTGTTTAATTCTACCTATTTTTGCATATAAGTTATGTACGTGTAAAGTATTAGTCTGTCTATCTTTAGAGAAAATAGGACACGGTTGTAGTTCGCATCATATGTTTCCACAAACTGCTCTGTTTCTCGAAATATAAAGACACAGATCGCGTTATTGTTCTACCAAACAGTTCAATTATTTACTGTTCCTAATTTGTTCTTGCGAGAAACTCGTCGCGATAAACGCGCAAATTTGTTGTCTGATATTTTTGTCATAATTCTATAACGCGCGACGTTGATATGACAATACAATGCAGTTTAAGAGATGCTTTAAATATTAATGCTCCGCTGTGCGTGCAAATACCCGTTATTGGGCGAGATTCGCTAATAACATTACGCTTTGAGCGGATTTATATCGAATTTCCGGGCTTCAAAATCCTCGTTTTGTCTGATCCGATTTTCGGGCGTTTTAATCAATATAGACACAAATAGATTAAATGGCGGGAACGATGGTTATTGAACGACCGATCATAATAATCGCATTTCCGAATACGATCAAGTGGATAGCGAACAATTTCGCTAATAATTCAGTACAGATTCGTTAGATTTCGACGAACGTGTTGCAGCATGATAAATTAGCCGGCTGATTAGCTTTGCGATTGCTGAAGGTTTCTGTGGCGAGCCTAAGAGTTCTAACTTAAAAAAATTGTCAACCAATCTCAAAGCAGTCTTAGTGTATCTTTAAGGGTTTATCTAATATCCGGTGACATTTTCAACGAAAATAATAACAATGAACAATCTCGTTAGAGAGAAAGAGGTGTATACTTTCAACAATTACAAGAAATATGAACAATTGACAAGTGTATCTACGCACAATCAATGCGTAGGCACAGTTGAGGGATGAATCAATCCGTACGGTGTCTCCCGCGCGACGCATCTCGACTAGAAAGAATCGTAATTCATCGCGGCGCAGCGAACTATGGCGAGGAAGTTCGGGAAAAGCAGACGGCACGAACGGCAGAATTACGTAGCACGTTGGTCAGGCTCGACCTTTTTCGGAGATTGGCGACGAGGACGAAGGTGTAGGGCGCGGACGGGGGTGTGAGAGAGAGAGAGAGAGAGAGAGGAGAAAGAGAGAAAGAGAGAGACGGGTGGGTTGCGAAGAGGGTGGAAACGACGACGGCAACGGAGCGCGGAAGGGTGGTGTGCGACGGTCGGCGAGGACCACGAGATCAATATGTATGTTGGGGGATGTGGACCACGTGGGTCGGGGGTGGCCAGCAACCCCCGGCAGCTGATTGGCCAGCGGCCACCCTAACGCCACGCCCACTCCCACACACGCTGTCTTAAGCCCCCCTCGTGCCACACAGCCACCCTGTACATCCACCGAGGAACCACCGCAGCCGGCGCGGGGGTGGTAAGGGAGGAAAGTGGCGCGGGGAAGAGGGGGTGGGCCGCGCAACGCCGGGCAAAGAGACTCTCTACCCTACTACCCCCTAACACTGTTACCGAATTCGGTGGAATCGTCGAGAATTGAAAACCGCCTTAGCCCGCCGCGCGCGCCGCGCGGTCTCGCTAAGTTTCGCCGGTGTACTCCGAAACTACCCTCTCGCGCTGTTCCCTGTAATCCGATTAAATACGTTACACCCGGTACGACCCCGCGGAGGAAATTGCCGGAGCGGAGCTCGATGCGGACCCGGAAGGGCGGAACTGGGTTTACCGGACGACACATGCGACGCGAAGCGTCGCGTCGTGGATGTGTAATCGTCCAGAAGCGACTCCGTGGAAGCTGCGCGATCAATTTGGGATAGGGGGTTGCTTCGTGCTGATCGAAGTCGTGCCATCGATAAAGCCGGGGCCACGGTAGAGTCGAACGTGCGATATATGAATCTTTGATCTTGCTAAACACGACACCGCATGGTGTCGCTATTATGTATGAAAACGAAGCGTTCCAAATTTCAGAGCGGATCGAAGACTTTAGCGGGACTGTAACTTTTGTTGAACGTTACCATGACGGGGATTAAAGCCGCGCGACGAGCAGTCACGTTGTCATAATAAATGCACCGCGTTTCGCGCGAACTCTCGCGCGAAAACAGGATTAAATAGTAAAGTATCCGGCTAATCGACAGGGAGTCGCCGAGAACTCAGCCGGGCGAGATATTAATCCGCGGTATTTTCCTCAGTCGCTCGTCGACGACGACGACGACGACGACGACGACGCCGTTACGACTGCAATTGCCAGCATAATATTGGAAAGTTAGTGGGACGCCGGGCGATGCGATGAATTTAATTAGCCATATAGTTCCGAGTGCGGATGTGGGACGATGAGGACGAATAACGACGTTATCCGACCCTCGTGACGATCGTCGATAAACGAGCGTCACCTCACGGTCTAGTCGTCGTTGCTCGCACGTGAGCTTCGCCTGCCAGAACGAAAGGAAGAAACCGGAAATTGCACGCTCGATGGGCACGAAAACAACGTGGTCGTTCGCCAGCTCGACGCTCGATAAGCGCCGACATACGAGGAGCGCGAATAAAGAGCGCCCGGTGTAAAATGAAATTTGATTACGCGTGAGAATGTGTCGTCGAAAACGCGCTTGTTCTTTGCAGTTTGCGGCGGATCTTAGATGGAAAGTTCACCGAGGAGCGAAACTAAATTTCACGCTCGCCGTGCACTTAACTTGTAATTTTCACGTCGTCGATGGTAACGTCGAGTTTGCTTTCTTCGGAATATCACGCCTCGCGAAATGACGAATTGCGAATAACAATTAGCGACAGATTTGTAAGATAACGCGATAGAGCTGCAACGTAGCGAACTCTTCAGCAATTTCCGTGCGCGCTGTCAAAATCATATAGCGATCGTACAAGGCAAAAGTACCAATGCCTGGGTGCGCACCAAACTCTGAACGTTCTTATTGTTTTATTCTTTAAATACGGATATTTGAACCTTCAACATAGAATATATATAAGTCGAGAGAAAAAAATATTTAAGACATAAAAGATATTTACTCAGTGAGCGTTAATAACATATATTTGCTTGTAAATAAAATATTTTTTAAATAAGAAATGTACATATTCTTAAAACTTTAACTTTTCATGAAAGCATGTAATTATTAAATCCATTTAAATAAAAGAATTTAGATTTAAATAAATATGTTGGTGATACCTGTTGAAATAAATAAATAAATAAATAAATATATATATATATATATATATGTTTTTTTTTTTAGATATTTTTCTCTCTCAATGTACATTTATTGAATATGTATTCTATGTTGAAAAATTAAATATTCATATTTGAAAACCAAAACAATAAAAATGTCCAAGATTAGGATGTCCAGGGATTGTGAGGCACTTTTATATTACAGTTGCAGTTACCATATTGCTATTTTCTTCCCAAATTTATTTATTACAGCTTAGGATCCCTGTCACTTTCAATTTTGAATCTATAAAGAAGTAACGACATTTCACCGTATTATTCGTTATCCTCTTTTATCAACGAAGATGTAGATTGCAGAGCGTTGTTTGCGTCGTTCGCGCAAACGAGATAATTTTTAATGTCCCTCACACCCCTTATCGTTCCCCTCATCGTCGATATTTTCTCGCTCGATGGCATTCGAAGTCTAATTGCGTCGGACGCATTCCGTACTTAAGCAGCAAATCAAAGAAATAACGTGGCGCGTAAGCGCAGTGGGAGAGGTCGTCGGTTGGGTTTAATGCAGGTACCGCGCGCTGCATTCCCCCGTTGTGAATGCAATATCACCCCGGCGCCGTCTGCTCGGGCAAAAGGCATTCTTCGTTTGACGACAATTAGCTCGCGTATGTCTCCCGTAGGATTAACCGGTGCGCCGCGCCGGATCCGCTTTTGCGCGCCTGCTACGAGCGATATTCGCTCGTCGCAGCCGACAGCTAATATTGTCGGGATGCATTTCGTTCTCGAGGACGGCCGTCGCAATTGCGGTCGCCCGATAAGTTCGCTAATTAGTCGATGAGGTGGCACTCGAAACGCGGGGAATTAATTATGCCCCGTGCGCGCGGATGCATCGAATAAATCGTTCATTCTTCGGGATTGCCGGCGACCGCGAGTATGTCTCACGACTGCATCCCCCTGCCAGTTTCATACGCACAACCGCGATAATAATAATCCGGCAAATTTTCAGCTCGTGCAATCGTGCCGAATCGTCTAGAATTCGTATAATTACGTTGGTTGATTGACGCCTACTTTGAGACTGCTTGACTTCGTTATATCGTAGCCTCGTTTCTGATGCACGTTTGCAAGATAAATATTGTACTCTCACATTCGTATAGTGTGTTTTTTTCTTAATTATCTACGATAAGTCGCGCGCGACACACAGCTTTGCAACAAGTGCACCGTCGGAACATGATAAGTCACGGTTTACTCCGTTCGGCGCGGTGTAATTTGAATTTTCGCCGCGGGCAAGACTGGGTTAAGACAAACGAAACCGGGTCTTCCCCTCGCCATCTTATCAAAGCGAAAGCTACTGGCTGATACTGACGAGGCAATTTGTGCGCGTAGCGTAGCGACTCGTGCAAACACATGCTCGCGCGATGGCGCACAGCCGTCTGCGTGCACGCTCCCAGGATTCGTTAGGGAGTAGATGGAAACAGACCCCCAAAGGTACACTTCGGCTTAAGTTGCATAATGGAAAACGACACTCCGGCGACTCCCGTAAGTCTGGAGGATTTGCGCGCGGATGACGTAGGAGCGTGAAGAGCGATAGTCGTGTCGGTATTAATTGTTATATGTAAGCCGCGCGTTACCACGAGCAAGGGTGAAGTTTTTACGCGGACTCATTGCTCTCATTGTTGGGTCAATTTCGAATCTTGCGTCTCGCTTCATCTCGAATACGAAACGTTTATCTTGTGACGCCGGGTTCCTGAATAAAGGCTCCCCGCTACTCGCCGCGGAACTCTTGATTGATGACGTCAGAAGCGAGGAAAGGACATATGCCCAAAATTCCTGCAAAATACGTCGAAATAAAAGGATATATCTAAAAAATAACACTTACAACCAATTAAACATACCTCCAAAATATTTCACTTTTCTTTTGCTCTAACGTTCAATAAGTATCAATAAAAATTAATATGATATGCAACCGAATTTTATAGCATTTTGGGCATACATTTCCTTACTTTTGGCTTTATAAATCAAGATGGCGGCGAATAGTTAGGAGTCTTAAAGACATCGTATAACTAACTCCTGTAATGAGTAACGAGGTATGTCAAGTGACGCAATGCGATTATATAGCACAAAGAAAGCACGACGATTATTTGTAGCTATTATTTACAGAGCTTTGTGCGTTCTGTATTTGTATGGTTTGAAATTTTAAAGATGGAAATGAGCCGTCTGCAGCGAGACTGGAGCTTTCTGCGGCGGCTGGTAGCATGAAACTTTACGATAACGCAGTTTTCTCACGGAAGTAGAGTTTAAGGGGCAAAGAATGGCGAATAAGGTGGGTGGGTTTGTGAAAGTTAAAATACTACTAGCCCACTTGCTCCTAACGAAATGGCGGGAAAAGTAGCTTTCTTCTTCACAACTATTTGCACGGATGACTCGTTCGTAATCATAAAAAGTGCAAGCAACGAGACAAGGCGTTAGTAAAATATATATTAGAAATAATTAGCAGCAAAGAATTTCATTCAATATTACCTGATGGTCGAAAGGTGACAAAATTTCGAATAACGTAATAAGAAATACATTTCTTCTTGGGCGAATTTGACTTCTGTTCGAATTATTTATACACTTGGTAATTCTATGAGAATGAGATAATTTTCTCTAGTCGACAAACTGCAACGTGAACTTTACATGCTCTGAAAAAAAATGAATTTTCGCGAAAACCATCTCTGAGAGAACATACATCGTTATTTGCGGAACGTCTCTCAAAAGTGTAATCTTCAATTAAAAAATATTTTATACGCGTGAATACAACTACCCTCTTCTTATGTAGAGCTCGACGCTAAAATCGACAACTTCTCACGAGCACGCCGAGGCGTGCGCTGCAATTAAGTCACCATCGACGTCGGTATCCTTGGCCTCTCCGGCGGCGAAGAAAGCGCGAAAGAAAAAAGGAGGAAGTCGAATATGCAAAGCGGGGGTTACGTAGTCTCAGTTCGCGGCGCTTAACGGCACCGAACTCTCTCCGCGCCGCGACGCCGCAGGGGGTTGCGAACTACTACTACTATTACTACTACTACTACTTCTACTACTACTACTACGCTTTTGCCTGCACCCCCTCGCACTCGCTCGCGCGCGCGCGTCACGACGCTTTCATTCATAATTAGAGAAAAAACAGAGGAGTAGCGAGAGAGTGAGCTGCTTCGGAAGGAAGCAAGGAAAGAAGAAGGCACGAGGCGAGCGGGAGCGAGCGAGACGCGCGAGACGAGCAGAAGCGAGAGGAACGTAATACGCTCGCGTAGTGGAAAGAAAGAGTCAATGAAGAAAGTGGCGTAGTAGGGCGGGGGAGGGAGGAGGGGAAGGCGGCTGCTCAATGAATAAGAGAGTAAGAGCGCGAAGATGCCGGCGGATAAGGACGGCGGGACCGAATGGGGGCGGGAGAGAGAGAGAAAGAGTGAGAAAGAGAAGGAGGGAAGAAGAGCGAGAGGGGAGAGGTGAGCTTGAGACGCGGCGAATCTTAAAGACTTTCGCCGTTCTGTTAATTTTCTTCTCGAAGTGGGTTAAATTATTTTACGACTTCCAGCGCCAGTTTCTCGCCACGAGCGGCTCTCTTTCCCTCTCCTTTCGCCTTTCCCCTTTTCACGCCTCTCCCTTTCTCTCATCGTCGCGGCGCGTGGCGGCGTCACGTGCACTTAGCGAGGCTTATTTTCTCGTCGGGACCGCCGTTTTCTTTTACCGCGAATTCGCGCGTTTCCGGCGTGCGGCCCGCGAACATGCGCGCGAATTCCACGATATACTGCAACTCACCGATTTCGCGTACACGATTGCTGTTGGAATGCATCTACGGTCTCGATCTTATATTGTAAATAACAAGAGCAAATGTAAACAATAAAGCAAACTCGTAATTAAAATATAGCTATTTATATTGGACTTCTTGATCTAATAAATAATTTTCTCTTTGAGGATTGCCAATGGCTATAGAACAATTTTATCTCAATTGCGAATTATTTGTAGAATTTCGCCTAAAGTTAATATCGATTCCGCATGTAGCACTTTGTAAACAACTGAGCTGATATTCATTTAACGTTGCATTATTAAAAGTTGCAACGTTCAGCCGCTCCATAATATTAAGCGCGAAACGTTATAACAAAAGGGGTTCCACGAAAGGTCGGATTCTTAAGCGGGACTTTTTAAACGCGCCACTTTAAGCTCTAAACGCCTAACGAGCGAAATTAGGTGATGAAAGTTGATCGCGATACCCTAAAGATTTCCTCAGTAAAGTACACGCCACTTCTGCCCACTTCCGTTTTAAATAAATTCACCGCCGTAGAGCCGGCCTGATATTTCCGACGAGAGAAAACTTAACCGCCGCAGCCGCAAACTTTATAAAGTTTCTCCATTTACTCGGGTAAAAAGGAACACAGAGTGACGCCGGCAAACAGAATCATGGTTCAAAACGTAGTCTTCGACCTTCGACACCTTTCTCGTGCATAAGCGGTGCAATCATTTTCCGCCAGCGTTCTCATCGCACTTTATTTGCATCCACGTATGCGAGTGACAACATTGCGAACAAAACGATATTTTATCTATCAACGCATTTGTCGAATACCTTATCGTCTCTCTTAATCTTCGTAACACATACACATTTTTTTACATAAATATGTCTGTCAGTTATCAATGATTGAAGCATATTATTTTGAAGAGGTTATTACAAACCCCCAACATTGGAACTTAAGCTTATCTACTCATAACATACTTAATCCACTTACGCCGCTCAATTATGTCTTCCACTAGTAGCTATCATTCAAAGATAAAGACAAGGCAAGAACGATTTTACCTAAACGACCATGGATAAAAATGCTATCTTACCTCATTTCCGTTCTTTTTTCTTTGGGAACATTCATCAGCAATTTAACCACGGACGCGAGAACGTAAGTCGAGGGTGTCGTGATCGGCCATCTAGGGAGCGTGAAATACGGCGGCGAATTTGCCTCCACTTTCGAGGTGGTCGTGTAGGGAGTGCGAGCAAATCAACGTGGACAGTGGCGAGAGGAAGTGGACGCGCGCGCGCACGCACGCACACGTGCATACACATACGCTCGTGTGCACGCATTCACGCACACGTACGGGAGGATCGGTCGAGGCCCCGAGCCGGCCAATGGCGTTTCACCCCCGTGCTGAGGGTGGGTCGCCATAGCAACCCCTCGCCATGCCACATATACGCGCGCATGGAGCCACGTACACATGTACACGTGCGCCGCTCGCGTTGGGCGCTTTCGAGAGCGAACCGCGGGGGAGGGAGAGGACGAAGGAAGAGAGTACCACCAGGGGAGGATGAGGTCGGCCACGGGTAGGGAGAGGGGGGAGGGGATACCTCTTCCACCCTTGGACAAGCCCAATCGATCGAGGTGTGCTTCGGCCGGACGAAACTCACCCTCTGTCGGCCCGCCTCCCCTGATCCACCGCTGCCATCCACCCTCCACCCAACCTCCACCTACTCTCTCCTCTCCCCTCGTTCGCCCTACGAAGCGGCAGTGCCTGTTATTTGAATGAGGGGCTGCCGACGGTGGTCGGGGGTTGAATGTGACAGAGTGCCACCCCCGAGGGCCTCTCCCGCCGCCCGTGGAAAGTGCGGCGAGCAGGTCCCATCTCTCTCCCCGCTCACCACCCTCCATCTCCTGTCAGTCTTGTTCTCTCGTGCTCTCTCCCTCTCTCTCTCTCTCTCTCTCTCTCTCTCTCTCTCTCTCTCTCTCTCTCTCTCTCTCTTTCTTTCTCCTTCTCTCCTACTTTCCTCCGCGCTCGCTCGTTCTTGCTCTCCTACTCACTCTTTCGACTTCCCACTCTCCCGTCCCCTTCACCTGACGCTGCCACCTCCCGCTCAGGCGTTGGATGGTTCGCGCGGAGGTTGCGGGGGTGCCCGACGGGGGTGGCGTGGACAGAAATCAATATAAGACGGGCCTCCACGTACTCTATCCCTCTCCTATGTAGCCCTCGCTCTCGTCCTCTCTGCCCTCTCTCTCTCTCTCTCTCTCTCTCTCTCTCTCTCTCTCTCTCTCTCTCT
>NW_022639523.1:836053-850358 GCF_010583005.1 Odontomachus brunneus
CTCTCTCTCTCTCTCTCTCTCTCTCTCTCTCTCTCTCTCTCTCTCTCTCTTTCTCTCTCCCTTTCTCTCTCTCGCTCTTTCACTCTCTTGCTCCAACTCTCCCGACTACTACCCTTCCTCTCTTACCTCTTCAACCCCAACATTCCTCATCCTCTCTACCGCACCGTGTTCCCTCGAGGGTGGACTAGCACACACATACATATACACGTGAACACGCGTATATACACACAGGTAGCCTCACACATGCACGAACACACGGCTGTACGTGTACAGTGAGCACCAGCGCGCCGGCAAACCAACCATTTCTGTACAGGATGTGTTTCGCTATGCAACGGGTGACCTGCGAGTGCTGATGGTGGCAACACCGTACGAAATAAATTTTCTTTTATTGACGGTAGTGTCAGTGCGCTTTTAACTAGAAATGCCTGAAATAGCGAAACTAGAAATAATATAAATCCAATGCGGTTTTATAATATTTTAATGACATTAATATTCCTGAGCATATATAGACTATACATGTACTATACTTAATATTTTATATTTTAATGATATTTGCATAAAATATTATTTTTATGTGTATGTGTATATTCTTTATTTTATATATTTTATTATATATTTTCTCTCTCTCTTTCTCTCTTCCCCTCTCGTTTTCTTTAAGATATGTCTGGTAATGCTTTCGTGCATTTTCATCTCGATTCCCTCTTTGCCCGGCAATGGAAAATAACTCAACCCAAGATTTAGAGAGTAAAAGCAATCGTACACACATATATTCAAAGTTTGCACCTCGAAGTAGAAGATTCGATCATGGTGAACTTACACAAGATCGTAGAGAGTCAGAGTTCCATTTACGTTCCAGTTGCAAATCTAACGTTAATGTTCTCACCCTGTCATTTGGTATTTCATCGAATTTTCGCCTCAGATCTCCCGGCATTCCCGACTCACCTAAATCTGAATCGATCTGATCAAAACGTCTAAGCTTATTTGAATTATGACGCGTTTGTAAACATGTTTCACAATGATTCGTTCCAGCTCCGGTCGTTTCAGGCCGGTCGTTTCCGGTCTTTCATTATTGCTAGTAAAATATTTGCAATGAATATGCAAGTTTCTATCAGTGAAGTAATAATCGGATAGAGGTCAACAAGGATCGAAATAAATTGAGGACACTCTGTTCGCAGTCACGAATCGCGGAATTGCAAGTCCAGTTCGTCAAATCAAGTAATCGCGCGAATTTCGTCGAACGGCCGAGCGACACTTTGCGGACACCCGTGTCGTCGCGGTATATAGGATCGATAGAAGGACAGCAAACGTGTGGGGAGAGTGGAGTTCGTATCCTGCGGATAAGGGAACGGCATCCATAAATTACGACGCAACTCTGCAGGGTAAAAGTCCTGTACGAGGGACCTCCTATATACGGCTGAGGTCCCTTCCGTTTCCCCTCTTCCTCTTCTTTATCCTCTCCTCTCTCTCTCTCTCTCTCCCGCCCCCGTTGCCCGCCGCCTCTCTTATTTCCACCCTTGGCATCCGACACTCAGCCCACGGTCGTCCTTCGACGTCGACGACCCTCCTCTTCGGCCTCCAGGGCCTACGGATGGCTAAGGGTAGGCGTGCTACGGAACTATAAATTTTATCGTTAAGTTGTTTAGACCTCGCGGCCCGCAAACTGTGCTCGAGCCGTTCTCCGTTACCCCCAGCCTCCACCTCCTCCTCGTCCTCTCGCCTCACTCTTCCTCTCCCATTTTCCTCGCGTCGCGTCGGGGGTTGATTTCGAAGACTCACTTTCTACCAATTTCTCTGCTCTCAGCCCCCGATCCCGCGGGGTCCGCCGACACTCCAACCGTGTGTACGCTCGGCGGGACGCGCGACTCGAACGAACGACAACGAAATCGTATCTTCCCTGGAAGCGGCATTCTATCGGCAGGAAGCTCCTCGACGGTCGCGATGATCGAATTCCTTTACGCGTGCAGTCGGTCCCTTCGAAAGGTACGACTCCCTCTACCGGTAGCCTCTCGTGTGATCAGACTCTCACTCGATGCGAATTCTTTACAGCGGACAGACGATGATTGCGTATTTTAAAAAATATCGCGTGACGATGCAAGTTTTCTTATTAATTGTATACTACTTAACAGCTCGTACAGTTTGTAAGAAGAGACTAAGAGGTTTTCTCAGATATCGATTCTGGAGTCTGATTCTCGAATATATATTGCATATGATATTTAGTGGAAAGTTATAGTATATGTAACATAAACTATAGCTTTTCATAGAAATATCGTAAGCAGTATTTTTCGAGAATAAGACCCCTGTGCAAAAATATTCTACATGACACACGATTCAAGTCTCGGGATTATTGTTTTAAAGACAAGAGTCATTCGCTTCTGCGTCAGCGTAAACATATGAAAGGAAGTGCTGATACAATTCACCAACGTCATTGTATCAGTCCATAACGATGTTCACCAACGTCAAATCTGAATTTTGGTTCCGGCGACATTTCTCCGCGGGTTATCTTCAATTATTCGACGACAATAACCTCGAGCATTGAGGTGTTGCCGGCTCGTATAAAAAAAAAAGAATCGCGCACTATCGTCGCTCTCCTTGGATAGAGTAGGTAGGATTTCTTTCGAAGGAGAGGCGTTTCGTAAAACGCGCGAGATCCCCAGATGAGTGGAAATATTCCACGTGCTATGCGGGGACAGAAAGAAACAAAGAAGCCCGCGCCGTCGTCGGGGGTTGGCACGTAGACGTATAAGGGGACGAGAGCGGACACGAGGGTGGCGATGGCAATGGTGGTGGTGGAGGTGGTGGTGGTAGTGGCGGTGGCGATGCCGAAGCTCGCCGAACGGCTAGAGAAAGAGAGAGAAAGAGAGAGGTAGAGAGGGCGAGTTCGATTCCTCGAAAACTGTACGTTTTTCTCGCCGATAGAATGGCCGGGACGTCACCTGAATACATTATGTGTTTTCCACCCCTGGGGCTAGGATATTGAAATTTTTAATATCGAGGGCTGGCGACCGGGAAAGCGGAGGTTGGCGTGAGTGAGGAGGGGGGCGGATGGATGGAGCCGAACGTCTATGGCTTCGCGAGGCATCCCTCGTGTAACCACCCTTCCACGGCGATCCCTTATATTTCGCCGTAGATATAGCCGGCTATCGATATATATATATATATATATTTTTTTTACATGTGGACCGCGAGGGTGTATACGTGCACGCATACCATTTGAACGTGTGTGAGCGCGTCTCTATTCGCCCGCTTTATTGTATTATCGTCGGTTGTCTCCCGCGTATACGAAGAGATGCTGCGACGGCAGAAATGACGAAATATTATTGCAACGAGAGTATCCTTGAACTTCGGCCCCTCCGAATAAGCCGGAACAGAAAAAGCGCGTTACACACGCGAAGAGACCTCGCTCGTATTCTACGAAGGAGATCCTTTATCGAAGGATCGTCGAAGCGTGAAGCGCGTATCGCGCGCACAGCGCAAGTGACCGCGAGTGAAAATGCATTAGCTCGAGGAGAGGCAGAGACACGATATACACAACGGGACTGACTCACGTTAGAAAAGGGCAACCTTTGCCGACCGCGACCAACGGTTCTCCACGTGCCGTGCTTTGAAAGGCATTCGCGGCCAATCCAGTTTTACTGAAAACGACGCAGGTGCTCGTCCGTCCACGTACTCGACGTCACTCTGTCCGATCCCTACAAGATCGTTGAAAACGTTTCACGTTGGCCGAGACAGATACCTGCGTCTCGACCGTCCGTGCCGTCCTCCGATTGTCCCGATCGCATACCTGGACGCTCTACACCCGGTGGACACTGTGATAATTTGGACTTCTCTGACCGGTGCGCGACGCGACGTTCGAGTCTACTCTAGCCAACCAAGTCGGCGAAATGGGTCGGGCGCGTGCTGCTAAACCCTTTCGCGCGAAATCTCGGGGCGCGACCGGGATGCCCCGCGTCGGGTCATCCCTTGACCCTGGGCGTGCAGCTCGGCCCCTTTCGGTGGTCAAAACAGGCGGAAACATGGCCTGACCCTCGTATATCATGAGTCGCCGCGCGGATTCTCTATCTCCTTCGTGCGTTGACCAATTAAAAGGAAATTCGTTTCTTCGATGCGCTCGCTTTAATCTTGCAATTCTCGCGTTATCGTATGGTTATGTGTGATTTAACACGTTTGCTATACCATGATTTATTCAGAGGACTCTCGCTACAGCGTATTTTCTTTTTTACGTAACTGCGTAAAACAGACTTGATAGTTTAATAGTTTAATTGAGCATGAAAAAAGATATGTTTAACATCTTTTTTCTAACAATGAGTCATCATGCTTTGTTTTCTTGGTTCATATCCTTGGTTAAACGTGGTGTTTTTGCCGTAAACGTGTGTACGAAATGAAATTTACATGCTTTTGCTTTTGCAAATATAATGTTATACAAAACGCGAAGCTTTCCCATCGTTATGAATATCAGCTTCTCCTTTTAACTTAACTTGTGCGAAAGGATATTAACTTTTCGTAACCGCTGTTCCGAAACGTGGTTTCTGTAAATATGGCGCAAACCATTACAGCGTCATGACTATGGAAGCGTTAGAGTTAACGCGACGAATTGAGCAACTGTTCTGGTTTAAAGATAAAAATTCAAGATCGCATTGAACTCGCCGTTATATTGATAATTATGTCAACGAACCACGGGTGTATCTTTCTAAATTCATAAATTAAACAGGAAACCTCGACAGTCGTTTAATCTTAAAATTTATCTTTCAACTATTCCAAGTTCGTATTAAAAAAAAAAAAAACAAATGTGCCACGGAAGATGCGGGAGCTTTGCAACACGCGATTTGGAAATGTTGCAAATGTAAATTTACTACAAAAATAAACTCTCCGATTATTCACGTACAAAGTAAATCACGAAAATGCAGAGCGAATAAACTCACGCGCTACTTCTTTTCTCGTCACGCACCTGCGTGGTAGCAGATGATTTTATTCAGCGACGGTACCCCGGTCGACCGGGGCACGACGACGTTGTCCGGGTTGTGGCGTTCGTGCTCTCGTTACAGCGCCTCCACTCTGCGAGATTCAATATTCTAACCAAAATCCCCGGGGCAACGAGAGGGGCCGGGGATAAGGGCGGTCTCCGTGGGGCGAAGGGGGTGAGGCGGTGGTGGTTCGCAGGGGGGTACACGGCAAAACTTTCCAGGCGTGCAGCCACGGGAATGCTCGCGACGTGCAGCCGCGAACGAGGACTGGAGCGCATCCGGACTAAAGTTTCCCGTTGCGCGAGCGACGTCGTCGATGTCGCCGTCTTCGTCGACGGTAAACTCGCGGTCCACACACGAGAGCACCGGGGGCGAGAGCAAGGAAAGCTTCACGAGCGAGTTACTTGACGGACTCGACGTCGCTGCGTCGTACAGTTACCGCCAAGAATCCGGGCCGAGGGCGAAGAGAAATTTCACCCCTGCCCTCCTTTTCCCTTGTCTCTCTCCCCTCTTGCCTACGACGTAGAATTCGGAGTAACGGCGGGCGCGGCAACGGTCGGACGTCACAACGGAGACACGTGTCGGTGTTCTTCTTGAAGTTGCCATGATGATGACGACGACGACGACAAAGACGACGAAGACGACGACGACGACGATGACGACGACGACGACGACGACGACAACGACCCGACCGACATTTCGCCTGAGAAAAAAGTGGCAACTCCAGTTTTGACCTTAATTCTGGCGCGAATCTATCGGATAAATTTAGAACGGATGTATAAATGTTTCATTAATCGTTGTCTTGCCGACTGTGGATACTAAAAGAAAGATTGAATTCAAAATAGGGAGGTTATTGTTGTATCAAGATGTTAATGTAGTTTCTTTTCAATCGTTCAACATTCTCGTAAAAGATCTAACGCGTTTTTGAAGATTTTTATGAATTAAGGTCGAAGAACGCGAACCGCGCGAGACCTGCATCGAAGAAATTACTGAAATCACACGACACACGTGCAGCTTTGTCAACGTTCACGTCAAAGTGAACGCGCGCTGCGGGAATACACGTCGCTGATGAGTACACGTCTCAGGCAGAATCCCTACCGCGACAGTGCAAAATGCGCCTGCAAAGTGCAAAATCTCGTTTAATATCTACCAATAGAGCCCGCGCGTTGAATTAGCCGAGCTCGCGCCGCGAACATACAAATGCGCTCGCGCACATACGCTCGACAATTTCTTGAACGGCAAGAAAAACCGGAGGCCGAAATACGATGAAAGTAGCTTCTGCTTTCTCCCAGAGTTCTTTCTCCCTTTTGCGCATCCCGCGCGCGGCATGTACGTATGCATATGCACGCGTATCGGTATTTTTGAATTCGCTTCCAACGACCGCTCAATCGAGGTCGTCGGTTTTATCGGCGAAAATAAGGGTACCACACGACGCGATGGTTTCGGATATATGAAAACTCTCCTACCCATTATTCCGCGCATCTTCAAATTGGGTCTTCCGCGACGTTATCAGCCGCATACGGGATAATGCAAAACCTGCATAATATCATATGCAATACTGCCGTTAATCGCACACTGAGAGAAAAAAATGATTAATATAACTGAAATTATAGTTATTTTTGGTGTCCACTATATTTTTGTTGTTTTAACATGAGAATGGTAGTAGTAATATGCATATAAAGTTATTATCACTAACGTTGAATTTATTTATTAGTTTTGATAGAATATTACAGTACTACTAAAAAAATACTTTTTTTGATCCTAATTTATAATAATTATTTCTCGATATGATTATAGTTATAAATATCAAACATTTTTTCTCAATGCAGGTCTATAAACGCTATTCTTCTCATCGTTGGATATCTCCAGATATTTATATATAATTAAGATTATGAAATAATATATATTCTCTCTTTACATACTCTCCGTATAAATGAACGATTTTCGAAGCGCCGATTTATAAATCGTCATTCTTTGCTTATTTTTACGGGGAATAACTGCTTTTTACGACGCGGCTATAAAAAATTATACGATGAGACATTACCAGATATCATTACGTTACGTTGATACTCGTAAAATTAGTCCTCTGACATCTTTCCATCCCCACTCGGTAGTTATTTCGTTTAATTTGACCCGAGTCGAACGATCCAATCGAATTCGCCGATCGTATCGACGTAAACAACGACGACGGGGATGACTTTGCACGGGAGCGGCGCACACTTTACCACCGACTGTACACCTTGGGAGTACGTATAGAACGCTCTTCGTACAGAAGGAAAGGCCCGGGGCTATGGCTTTCCCATCTTACTCCGGTCTCGTCTTCTCTTTTTCTCCCCGTTTCGCCCTCCGGCGAGACCCCCGTCGCCCTCCCCCTTCCGTCTGGTTGCGCGTGCATGCCACGAGATATGGATAACAAAATGCACCGGTGATGGTGCACGTTCGTCCGTTACAGAGCGCCGTAAACTTTTGATGTAGGCACTCGACGACGGGGATCCACCACGTGACCTCGTTTCCCCTGCGCTCGCCGATGCGACGTAGGTCTCCTCGAGCGCATGCTGCAGAAGCGACTACGATCTACGAGTAGATCGCGGTCCGGAAGCGTTCCGTGAAATGAAAATTGTTTCGGATGCATAGAGTTCGATCTCCACGCGGCCCTTCCGCGGCGCGCGGCGAACCATCCCCTCCATAGATTTGTATAAAATATGGCGCGAAGCTCGTGAGAGCTCTCGCACTGATGCTCGCTACCGATGAAGATAAAAGACGCGGAGGAAGTGCAACTGTAACTCGCGCAAATAGCTCGTATAACTTGACAGGTAATGATCCCGCGTTGCACGTAGGCAGCATAGACTTTTGAAAAATCTCGAAAGCAGGGAAGAAGGAAAGAACAAGAAGAGTCCCGTGGCATTTCTCGCGCAGTATACACGCTCTCTGAGAGATACGTGAGAAAAATTGAACCTGTTCAGGAATTTCGTAGATTGCGTCTGGTTGCGCAAAGAGAGCCTGGTCAAGCCGACAAGTATTGCAAGCAGCAAGTTGATTAGAGGTCGTATGACGAAGAATCGAGTGATTCGACTGCTATTCGATCCTTCGTCACAGGTCGATATTTTGGCCGCGACAGAACGGCACCCTGATGGCACTGCACGTCGGGTATGAAGCCGGGGAATCCGTCGGTTATTCGGCCGGGCGAAACGAGGAGGAATTCCCTGCCGGATTGAGCGTTTAGCGCGACTCTAATGAGGTGCGTCCGCGTTCTCTCGTCGTGGTAACCCGGTACTTCCGCGCCAGGTAGGCGCGCCCGATTTTTAATAGGGCATACGGGCTCTCGCGCTCTCTTTTTTACCACCTCGTCCCTCTGCTACGCAACCCTTTCCACTTCTTACCTGAGGACGTCCTAGGTAGGCAGATAACCCCGCGGACCCGAGGGCCCCCAAGGGGTGAAAGCACCGCGCCGAAAAGTGTCCGTGCCGCGCCACCGAGATTGAAATTCAAATGAGACCGCGAGGATATTCTAATTCCGCGCGGCAACCCCTTTTTTGCATATCGGGACCCACGCAGCTGCCATCGGGGACCCAAATTATATACATCGCCTTTTCCATTCTCTCGTTGCCGCCTTTCTCGGTTTCCCTTTCTGCCTGTCTTTTTCTCACCTCCTCGCTCGAGTTTACCCTCTCCGTTTCCCTCATTTGCCAGGCACATGTTTTTTCCCTCTCGCTTTCTTTCTCTCTCTCTCTCTTTCATCGCGCATGGATCCGCAACAATCGAGAATCGATAGTATTCAAATCCATCGACATAGCCCCGTGGCTTACCTGGATCCAGACCGAACAACCGGGGGCCATAAGCCCGCAAATTCGACTTACAATTGCCGTTAGTATTTACTGTTACACGCTCCTGGAAATTTCGACGAAGCGAGAATACAAAACTTGGCGGCATCGCGTTATGATGAGTAAAACCGAATTACGTCCTCTGCTATTTCAGTTTCGCGCGTCATGGATATTTTTACAAGTAGCATTCTGCGCTTCGATTTGTCTCTGCATCTTTCATAAAAAGTAATTTTGCACGGTGTGGTCTTTTCCGTGGCGAGTCTTCATTTACGGACATTCTGCTTCTCGTGTCATTCCAGCACTCTTCTGTCTCTCTTGAGCCTTATCCACTTTTCTTATTTTTTATTTTTCATTCGCTCGCACGCGGTCTCGGATGACGCGCTATCCGCAACAATCGAGAAACGACGGTATTCAAATCCAGTGACGTACCTAGGTACATAAGCCTGAGGCTTACCGGTTGCCTCCGAGGGATTCGATCGATTTTGCGTTGCTGCGAGATGAGAAAAGCGAAGCGGGAAAACGAAATGGTACTTCTGATATAGCGTCATGATCTCGGTGATAACGTGACAAAAAAGTACCGATTTTTAAGTGTTACACGATATTAAGAACTGCTGCGGCATATCAACATTTTCGATTTTTCTTTATTTCTCGAAACCAAAAATATTGTAGATTCTCGTTTTAGAGCGATTCAGCATGAATTTTTGCTGAAGTATTCTTGACGCAGACGTTGATGCCGTTATGGAAATCGTCCTTCGCCTTGCCGGAAGTAATGACCGAGCGCGGGAGAGGGAAGTCCATTTCCGGCCGGACCGGAACGATCTTCGAACGAGCGAGCGTGAAGAAGAGGAAGAAGAAGGAGAGAAGGCATCGAAAGATAAAATCTCTGCGGCGGTCGCACGGTACTTTGAAGCGCCGGTCGTTACTCCTGAATAATATGACGTCGGAAGAGCGCTTTGTTTAGTACCTCGTCGCGAGCCCGGGAAGATTTATGATTGCGAAGAGAACTTGCCTCGATAGAGTGTGTCGCCACGCTTTTAAAACGACGGCGGATGTTTACCGCGTCGTTGTTTCGAGCTGCGAATGTCGCGGAAAGGAGTGAGTTTTTTGTCTGCCGCTGTGTAACGAGACCGACAAAGGAGCGAGATTGTTACTTCGAATGAGTTTCAGCAAATGTAATTATTTATTCACTCGCGTGCTAATTGATAATTGAACAGGCAAAAGAAGTCGCCAAAAGAACATATGCATGAATAATTTACACTTGTGTGTGCGCGAAAATTGGGAAATTTGAAGTACTTTCGCTATTAAGATCAAGGAGAGAGAATCTTTCTTGATACTTGAAATGCGCGCTTACGTACACGGAGCTCTTAACTTTAAATTACTTGCGCTGCGTTGTTAGGGAGAGGCGAGAAATTGAAATCGGCGGTCGGAGACGGCATTTGCGAACTTATCAACCGGCATAAACGCACGTGCGAAATAAGAATGCGGGAAAGCGTATCGAGAGGAAAAGTGGAAATGGTCTAAGGAGGGGGCACCGCTGCTTTGCATAATCAAATCCCACGACAATGTACCAGAATGCGAAGTGTACCCTCTTATGTAAGTGCCGCCGACAGGGCAGGGCAGGGCAGGGCAAGGCACGGCAGGGTAAGGCTTTCGCCGCGAGCACGCGAGGCCTCCGAAAAATGCAGTTCGCCCTTCTTCGCGCAGTTACTGGATGGACCCCGGTCACAGGAAGAAATTCTTCATGGGCGCCTCTGGTACCCCTCGCTAGCGGAATTCCGGGAATATACCGGAAACACCCACCCATTCCGCGCGCGAGAACCCATGAACCCTCATGGCGAAGGGATGACTCGGGTTGGTCCCCTCGCGCAATCAAAATGAAGCCCGTGTACATTGACTGTGCAACATATTCGGACTGCTCGCGGATATATAACGGTATATATCTACCGATGAATAACGGTAGTGCGTTTGGCAAAACGGGGCAAAGCGACGCCGAGTCGAAGGGCGGTAACTACGTAAGGTAACTGCGACTGTTTAAGATAACATTAAATGGAGCGAAGTTAAAGTAGGGCGATAAACTTGGCGCTAATCCGCCGTAAAGTCTAAGAATCACGTTTTCACTGAAATTATAATAACTTGGGATTACAGTCGGCAATCTTAGATAATAAAAATACGGCATTAATACAAAAGGCTCACACAACAGCCTTTTGCACATTTTAATACTCGTAGTGTGATCATGTCGACCAAATATTTCTAATAGTATCAATTGTCCCATATATGAATTGAATCAATATAAAATCGGTGAACGGTCGAAGAAATCTACTGCTTTTTGCGAATCGCTTGTGTCGCTGATTAACACGGAAAATCGTCATTCCTTAGTTGAGAACGTTTGATCGAACAGTTGCACCCACACCGAAAAAAACCTCTGTCAACCCCCGCTGTAAAACGTAACCCCACGAAACATCCAGCGGTATTTGGAAAACAGCGGCGGATGCTTTGGCAGCAAGAGAAAAAAAGCCCCACGGAATTCCGTAAGAGTCGGAGGGTGGCTGGCGAAGGGTGGCACGCAGCCCGTCGTCAAAATGGACGGGCTAAGCCCGTATAAGTCTAACGGGATTTTCGATCGTAGGTGGGCGGGTGAGTGCAGGCCGCAGTCCGGGGATGAGAGGGAGGGGAATGGGTGGGTGAGTGCGACAGAGAGGGTGAGAGGGGGAGAGACAGAGAGAGAAACAGAGCAGGTAAGGGGAGTCCTTCAAGATGGCGGCTATAAGGGATGGTTTAGGGCGCGTGAGGGTTGCGGGTGAGGCAATATATCAGAGGGAGACCCTTCTCGAGGGTTGCTTCGCCCCCGACCGATGGTGGCCGTTACCACCCCCTTTTCTCGTACTCCCCCTTTTTACTTCTCCTCCTTCCGCTACTCCGTTCTCCTTGCCGCCTCCTCCTCCTTATCCTCATCCTTCTCCATCTCCTCCTTCTCCCTATTTCTCCCGCGTCCTTTCTCGCCCCCGTCCCTGGCACCCACTCGATCACGACCACCCCCTTAACTCGGCCCCGTACAGCCCCCGGGTCCGTTCTCGAAAGTATAAACGTCACTGGAGACTGATGGAAATGGACGAGACGAGGGGGAAACGGACGATCGGGAAATGGTGGAAAATCGAATGGGGGAGGATGAGAAAGAGAGAGAGAGAGAGAGAGAGAGAAAACACCAAGGACCTGGAGGCTGACTCGTCCCCGTCGTTGCCGGGGGTTGAAAGCTCGCCTGATCCCGGCACAGCAACCGCTTTATCTTTGAGGCGGAGAGATATCGAGGCGAGGCACGGTGGAAATACGTCGCCGGAAGTCGCCGAGGACGGGCTTTTCGCCTGTCGATTGCGACGAGTATCGTAGATATGAGTATTTTTAATGTACGCGTAGTTTCGACGTTTCCGTGAGCGTTTCGTATCCGTTCGTGTAGCTAATCAACTTTTGATATATTCCCGTTTAAAACGATATAAGTACTATTTTTATCGTGTTTATATTGATATATCTTTAACGAAACGTACTATGGCATTCCTTGAACGTTGAATTAATTTTTTAACTTGTGCATGTTGTTGCCATGAATATAAAAAATATATTCTGTTTTTTTTTAATGTTCTTCATTATTTATATATATCTCGGAAAAATATCCTGTTACATGATGAATTTCATTTAGTTCCATAGAAAAATATCAGTAGAAAATGTATCTTACCGCGACGTAAATAACACGAACTTTCTCGCAAACTATTCTATGTGGAAAATGAACATCGCGGGTTCGACTCTCTTCTATTTTGAATTGAGCTTAAGATGAAAGCGCAACTTGCCTCGCGTCACTGCGTTCTGAGCATAGAAAACGCGACGTTTAAGTACCTCGAGACGCCCGCATTTTCCCGCCTCGTAGCTTGAAACGAACGGTAATGAGCCTCGATTTTTTTACCCAGCCACGCTTAAGCTGGTACCTTCTCGCGCACCTTCCTTCTGCACCGATCGCGAAGCCAGAAAAGAAGACGGAGGAAAAAGGAAAGGAAGAGAGTCGGTACCAACATCGTCGGTATCGCGAGGCGCGTTGGTCGATATTGTTTTACGGTGTAATAAAAGATTGGAGTAAAGGAGAGCGAAAAGTGTGATGGAAGAAGTCTTTTAGCAAATTGCTTGTTTATCGTGAATCGATCAGCGCGTTTGAAAGATTCTTTCACTTCGATTCCTATGTGTTAGCAAATTAACTGGTAGTCACGCGAACTTTGCGAGGTAGTAATTCTCGATGCTATCGTCAAATATGAATAACGCAACTGCGACAATTTGTTGTCGGTGTAAAAGTATTGGATTTCTACAAAAGTAGGATAGTTTCTTGCCTTCACCTTTGCTGTCTTCCTTAACGCGGAATAGCTGTTCTAGAGAAAAAAAAAAATAATAAAATCCTCTCTGGTGAACTGTCTTTCTTAACTTACTAAGAAAATTCTTTTTCCGATACAAATCGCTATTCTCGCAGTCTAGCTATTCCGCAGTTCGAAGAAGCCTCTCTTTCTTCCTTGATTTTTCCCCTCTTCAAGTCACACGAAATAGGGAAGAATTGAAGAAAAGCTGAAGGTAAAATGTAAATATCTATAGAATATCTAGGTAAATATGTATAAGAAAAATTTCGTCTTTGCAAAGAAACAAGTCTAAAAATACAAAAAGAATATAGAAAATAACTATCGAGGAAAAACTTGCGGAATACCGCGAAATCCTTTTAAAAAAGCAGAAATCCGAAAGTTTAAGAGAATAATAAAGTTTTGTTATTTATTGTTTTATTTAAAGACTAGCGCATATGTAAAATATTTATTATTAGGTATAAGTTGAAATATATATTGTAATTTGGAAACTATTGAAGATGGATTAAAGATTTTTCATCATTAAAGTTAAAACCCGCAAATCTACGACCACCACGCAGTACGAAAAACAAACAGGTGCGGCGATATTTATAAAACCGATCCCGTTTCTTCGATTCGACGCGAACGCTCGTGAGAAAAATGCGACCGGAAGTCGAAGAAATAATGCGACCGACTAAATCCGCTACGGGTTGCAAATGTGATAAAAAGTTACGGGCATGTAAAAAGTAGCTTCGCGAGATACAGAAGAAATGTCGTTAGTAAACAATCCACGTCGCTTCTTCGCTCGCTTCTTCTCTCTTACTCCCGGAGTGCGTCCGGGATAAGGAACCGCAACGAAGAGGAAGCGTAAGGAAAAGAAAACGACGCGGAACAGAAGAAGACACGACGAGAGTGAAAAGCTCGCGGTAAACATCGAGCGTGTAATTCGCTCTTTAAAGAACACTTGGACGATAATTAAGCCGGTCTACCAGAGAGTGCCGTGTCAGGAGAGGTGGTGATGAGAGGGAGCGGGATATCTGAACGGGACGATGGAGAGACGGAGATGAGCGGAGGGCGGAAATATCGAGCAGGAAAAAGAGGAAGACGCAGAAGAGAGAGAGAGAGAGAGAGAGAGAGAGAGAGAGAGAGAGAGAGAGAGAGA
>NW_022639523.1:850514-866775 GCF_010583005.1 Odontomachus brunneus
GCGACAGAGAGAGAGAGAGAGAGAGAGAGAGAGAGAGAGAGAGAGAGAGAGAGAGAGAGAAAGCACGAAAAGGAAGAAGCAACGAAGGGAAATAAATGAAGAAGAGAGACAACGAGGAAGGAAAATGGAGAACGTGCTATACAGTCTGCCGCGAGAAGAGGGTGGGCACAATTGAGAACATTTTCCTTCCTTCCTTCCTTCTTTCATTTTTCGTAAGTGCGGCTCGCAAGGATGCGCGGGTCGCTTTTAATTAGCGGCAGTACCTGGGTGTACCTGGAAATCGTACCCGAGCGAAAAAGCTCGACTTAGAATGTTGCTCGCTCACCCGAGTGAGCTCCTCTTCTATTCATGCGCTTTCTAACAGTACCAACAAGTTTTCTAACAACCCTGCAACTTTACGAGGTTCCTTCGCGTTTTCCTTTCCGGTCAGAATCGCGAGTAAACGCGAGACTTACGCGAGCTTAACTCGAGAATTCTTCGTTGACCCGTATGAAAGTTTTGCGCGGCAGGCGACTTTAATTCGAGGTTCAAGCGTACAAACTTTAAGAGAGAATTGGACTACTTGGTAATGTGATTTATATCAAGAACATTGAATTAGCAAGATTAGACAATGTTGAGCAAATTAAAATAAGGAGGGCACATTGGGGTGTCATAAAATACCACAACTTCTTACTACGGACTTTTTGGGATACAAGTGTTTCTACTACGGAGATTTCAATATTGTCTACGTAGGTAGGTGTAAAATGTCAGTCGCCTTACTACATTCCACTTGGCACTATTGCCAATGTAACGGTCAAGTCAGTGGAGAGGAAAAAGATTCGAATATTGACCTTCCGTTACATACAAATCTCAGTTGTTCGTGTTTCTTTTCCGGAGAATTCACTTCGCTGATTAATACTCGGCAAATGCATTCGACGTTTGGCACATCTCCTACTTTAGTAAATCATGAGCATGCTCTTCAAGTAATATCAGCAAGTTCAATCTTACTATCTCATGATGGTATAGATCTTATCATTGAATTATTGTAACGAAACGACACAGCACAAATTTCAATTAATTTTTTTTATCTTAATTCAAGTATTAAAATTACATTCATTACATTTACGTTATATTGTTGTTTATATTATTAAATACAAATAAGAATCTCGAGGAAAGCTTCTGATATAATTTCCTGGAAATTAATTTTGATAGATTTCGCAGGACATTAAAATTATCTATGTTATTGCCAACATTATGAAATTGTTTTATTAGTGAAATAAAGTTAATTTTCAATGCATTAAAATGTAACCACAAATCTTTCTCGCGAGCAATTCCCCGTTAATAAATGAAAATTAATTCCCTTACAATTTGGTTCTCGTGTCCCTCTGGAAAATATTCCAATGCCAAGGAGCGAAATAGGTAGGCTAAATAAATGAAAGCAGTCTAACTCTTCGCCTAAATAAATAAAAGCAGACCGAAAGGGTGTCGACTCCATGCATTTCTCCCCTTTTTCGCGCGGGGGTGGTCGAGCCAGCGGCAGTGGCAGCAGCAGCAGCAGCAGCAGCAGCAGCAGCAGCGACGGGGGTGGCGACGGGGGTGAGTCGTACTCAGCGACGTTTTATACGTCGTCGGGTTTCATGCGACGGGGTAATTTTTTTATTAGCTTGAAAACCACTCGACCCGCGTCGTCGTCGGCGTCGTCGTCGCCGTCGTCGTCGTCGTTATCGTTGTGTCGCGCACGTCGGTGAGATCCACCCTCGAGAAAAAGATCGACCGCCCCTCCCGCGCGCCTGTCCACGTTTTTACTCTTTTTTTCTCTCGCTTTATCCTTCGCATCCCCGTTGCCAACTCCCGTCGCTCTTCAGAATTAACCGCGACTCCCCCGTTCGCGTTTTGCCCCGTCAAACAGTCAAAAAAGCCACGCATTCATTTGCTTTATTAAGTAGTTTTGCGCGAATTAAGAGCGTGCTCGCGCTGCTTTATCAACTCGCGCGTTTTCCTTGCTTGTGTCTCTCTCTTTTTCACACAGATATATACATACATATCCACAATCTCCCTGTTTTTGTTTCAGTCACTATTCGACGAGATGAGACCAATTAGCTGACACGACGAACGATCGGCACGCAAATATGGTCGTCAGTATAGAACGCGTTGTTGAACTTGAGTTATTTCTGATGGCAGACAGCCGATGTTGAGGACCGTTAACGTTAGGAAACCAGCGTGTCTGTGGTATAATTATCTCGAGCACTAGTTAGGTATTCTCGTTCGCGATCGATTTCTCATTTGTCATTAATCGCGCGCGATTAATGTAATTTTCACGGACAGATCGGTCAGGCACAATCTCGAACACCGTTGCATCGCTTTATCGCGAGAATAACTAGTTCCTTAGCGGCAATTGTCTGTTCAAAAGAGCGTATCATTAAATATGCATCATTGTTCGCTTTTATTGGGCGATTCTATTTCAAGTATCTAATATTTAATATACTACTTTGATAAACAATCGCGATCCGATCGGCATGCGCGATGGCATTTTTTAGCGGATGTAATCTGACACGAACAGAAGGGAAACTCCAACTTGAGCGAATTCCGGAAGAAAATTAAGGTACTTTTTCTCGACAGGTTAAAGTGTCAAGAACTTACGACCTCGAGCAACCTCTCCTCGGGGTGTCGGGGCTGCTTAGAAACTCTTAAAGGGTAATAAACTTGTTTCACGTGCACGCGTCGCTCATTATAACGAGTTTGAGAAATGCCGACAGGTTCATGTTCCTCTGTTCAAGACATTCGCCTGCCGGGTCACCAAACAGGATTACAGAGCGAGAATTCAAACGTTGGCTGACGCTCAAACTATAACACGACGTTTATATGCAAATGACGCATAGCTGCCCCTACGCACTTTTTTATTACGCATAAAGAATAATGTATCTCATTGCCTATTATCTCGTTACTCGTCTTCTCCACGCGAATACGCGAACATTAAGCGATGTTCACACGACAATCGAAAATGCGCGAGAGTCTTGTCGCGATACGCGCGCCGAAGCGGCTCGATATGCGTCGTATCGGAATCATAAGAGCGGAAATCACCCCGCGACCCTTCAGTATTAATGCGAAGGAAACCCTTGGCTCCCCGGTTCTTCCAATCACCGACATAAATAAATCGTACTCTCCTCCCCCGTGTCTCCCCTTCGTCCTATTCCTTCACCGTCGGCCGGAATCCCCGCCACTCGATCAGGCATCGCGAATACGCGTCAGCATATAAGAAGAAAAAGGAAAGTGATCGGATAGGACGATTGCGCCGCTCCCGCGGATCGGATCCGTCGTTAAGCCGCGCTTACTCTCTGCCAGTCCCGCGGAACGATATGTAATCAGGCCGACGTTCTCGATTTATTTGAGACAGCTTTATCACTGGTGCGCCGCGGCCGTACAATACGGTCGATGTATCGGCGGCGATAAAGGAAATATATTTTTGCACTTTCTCTCCCGGACGACATCGTATAGCTCTCCCGCCTCGCCCGCCAAACAGATTTATCGTAGCTTCGATAATGTTATATTAGCGGAGATGGAATAAACTCTTTCGTTTTCGCTCCCATCGGACTCTCCAGCTAATCAATGATCTTTCGCGTCGCCTTCCATTTACTTACAATCGCTTATCTTTCCCTTCGATGACACGTATATTCCATCTTTAATAAATAAGAAGATGAAACTTTTTTTATTTTTGAACCTAATTATAGCTGATCGAGTTGCATTTAAAAATGTAAAAATTAATATCAAGTCTTTGAGGTTACTTATTTAGATAGAAGTTTTATAGGACGCGCGTTGTCGGGCAGAAAGTAACGTAATGCAACGCCATAAATTGGAACATGAGGAGGCGTCTATGCGGAATCCCGAGGCGGACTCTTGGGGGGAAGGGTTCTTGGTACGACGCTTAAACATGGACTTTAACCATTAGTCTACGAGCCATTAACTAAATTATGCAAGCACCGCCGAACTCCTGCAAACGTAGCACGCGTAAACTTCAGCCATCGCGTTGGGATCGGGATCGATCGAATTATTCATACCACCCACATATGCTACTCCAACTTACGTACATCATTAACCCTTTGCGCCCTAGTACGAAGTTCGCCAGCTATTTTTGCCCGTAAACTACACGCAGAGGAGTTCGTGTGCCAAATATTACGCCATAATATATATATATATATAAGTAGTGATGTGTGTTATTTATCAGCGTTTTGTGTATTTTGCGTGAAATAGATGCATTGCAAGAGTCAATACCTCGAAAATCAAATACATTTTTGAAAGCGTAGGAGGAAGCATCTGCATAAGAAGCAATTCGAATCGATCTCAGACTCGGTCGCTATACAGCGTCTATTATGTTTCTCAACGACGAGAAGCTAAAAGCTCGGAGTTTGAAAACTCGGTCCTCTGAAAATGTCCTGTAGCCCAGGTGCCGGTCACGGCAGGGTCGTTAACGCAGTCTCGACTTAACTCCCGGCGATTAATCTCCCCGCGCTAATTATTTAGCCAGTTACCGGGAGAGTCCCGGCCGGTCGAACGACGTTCCGTTATCGGATGTAGTAGGGTCGTTCGAGTGGAGCGACGGTCGCGCGGGGTGGCAGGGCATCAGCGCTAGTAGGGGTAGCAGGGGGTGAGATCTTGAGGTTCGCTCACGCTCACGAGGATACGCTCGCGAGGGGTTGGGGTCTCGCGCAAGAGTAAATTGATTAGAATTAAAGGGTTGGCTGGCAGGTGCTGCTACGGGAGCTGCTGCAGACCTACGAGGAAGAAGAGACCCGAGTAGCGAGGAAGAGCCACATCGCGAGAGGGACGGAGGGAATTCAAGCCGGAGGAAAGCTGAGGGACGTGGGAGGCAAAGAGGCCGAAGGTACAACGGTGACCACAGCCTCGACGCTGATTGGTCGAGTCAAGTTTGTGGCAAGATGGCTGGCTGGCTGGCTGGCTGTTGCCACCGCCGCTGCCGCTGCCACTGCTTCTGCTTCTGCTTCTGCTTCTCTATACCACGTCGTCTCCCTTTCTAACCCTCGCGCCCACTGCCACCCCTTGCCTCCCTCAACCCTTCCTCTAGCTCTACGATGCTGCTGCTGCTGCTGCTGCTGCTGTCGTAGCGTAGTTCCCTTCTACGCGGTCTCTAAGATGCTTTACCTATGTGCCAAATAGATGTATGTACGTGTACACGCCTGTTCGAAACAATGCCGGGCGTGCAACCACCCTCGCGCTCGCCCGCTACCCTTTCTCCGGCCAACCACCCTCCGCCGCGCTCTTCCGCCCGCTCTTCCACGAGGCTGCCACCATCCTTACCATGCCATGCCAACCCTTACCGCCACCTATACGTTCTGCCACCGACCACCCACATCGCCCATCTCGCCACCCTCCATCCTCCGGTCGGCCCCAAGCTCCCTATCTCACCCCCGTGAGCACGGCGTCACCGCTTCTACCATCCACAACGCGCACCACCGCCACCCATCCACCCATCCCGCCGCCTCTCCGTACACGTACGCCGTCCTCCTCTTACCGAGCGTGCTTTTCTCTTTCCCTTTCTGTTTCCACTTCCGTCTTCCTCAAACGCCCGATCCAATCCACCCAGCGGGTACGGCCGTACCTTGCCGTAAGTACGGGAACACCGGCGCGGTCTCTCAAAGAGAATGCGATAATACGAAGAACTTCGACTAATGAGTTAATAGTTGGTACCTCGCGTTACCGGCAGTACCGGGGAGTACTTTATTCGACGTCGCCGGGAGCAACGAGATTATAACGCGGCGAGGTGAATGTGGGTGGAGCGCGCGCGCACGCACGCACGCACACACACGCACACATACGCACACACACGCATATTCGCATAAGTACGTGTACACTTATACAGCCCTGTACGCCCGCGCATATCCGGAAGAAGTATATGCGTAACGACGTTGTCGACGGCGAGCGAGCGTTGAGAAAATTCGTCCGAGATAATCAGGCGACTATCTCGTTTCCACCGCCTACCTCTCCAAGTCGTTCAAGTCGCAGTCACGCCAAGCCGACCTCTCTCTTCAGCCTTGAACGACTTTTCCTCTTCTTTGCGCGCAAGGTCGCCCGCGGCGGCAGCTGATTTACCGCCAACGACGCGCGCCGCTGACGCCGATCGAAGCGACGTTCATAATCGCACTCTCGTGCTAATTAACCGGGGATTCCGATCGGAATGCGGTCGAGACGAGGGTGGTAAGTAATAAACATGTGATTTCGGGCTAGTGGAAAATGATGGGGTTAAGACGTCTCGATTATTTCTCTTGCGGACTCGCGTCTAATTTGGGACTGTGTGATATCGCGATTAATACACGTACCATAAAATCTTCGATTTTGATACATCGTGAAACCTGGATTTTACAATGGATCTCACGCTAGAAACGGACGTTGCTCTTTTCCTTTCAGTGTTCATATATGTAAATTGTCGATATTTCTTTTCCTCGTCGATATTTCTTTTTTTTCTTTTTTTTTTAGATCGACGTTACGGTCGTTCTCGCGATCCTTCATACAACGCGTACAACGCGAAACTCATCTCACTTTGGCGAGTATATCCGGCAGAAGAGAACCGGCGTCATCCGGAGCCTGCTTTGGTTTAAACGTCGCGGAAAAATTCGCGCAGCGGGATTCTCTCAGCGCGAACGACGACGACAAAAAGAGCGGCACGAGCTCTCTCGCCGCCCGCGTGGAGAAAAGTGCAACCAATAATTTTATTTTCCGCGATAAAGCACGGTCTCGCGTGACGTCGGCAAAACGCGGGGGTGCGGACCACCATGCTGAAAGGGGGGCACAGGATTGGGGTGCGACGGGGGCAAGCCGCGTATCTTTAGTAAGTAAACAGAGCGCCTTATGAATTTTAAGCAGCGCGAGGAAGAGAGTACCAGCTCTCTCTGCAGCTCGCTTATTTTCTTCGTCCCTCTTTCTCTTTCTCTCGTCCCTCCAACTCTTCTCCCTTTCCCTCTCGTAAAGTCTTCTTCCGCGCGTCGCCCAACACCCTCTCTCGCTCGTTTTCACTCGCTCTTTCTCCTTTGAAGCGACCTCTTATATGCAAGAGAGCCGAGACGGTGAAGAAGAGCAACGTAATTTAGAAAAGTAGATGCGCCAAGATTGTGTAAGCGGCGTTCTTTTCCTTCAGTTTCGCGGTCAGAACACGAAGATAACGACACGGTTAACGGGCTTGTTATTCGAGAAAAGCGAATATATCGCAAATATCATCAAATGCTGTCTAGTTTCATCGAATAAAGAACAAAATAATATACTATTATCGGTAGAGAGTTTCTTTAACAGCTCTTTCGAAAGTTATCTAATAAACTCGAGAAAGAAGAGAAAACGCCTGTATACACAGAAATTAAATTTTTCATCTGTATTTTCATCTGTATTTTTATCATAGTACTCGAAAAGCGTCTTAAAAGACAAAAAGGGTGGCTGATATCGATACGGTGTTGCCTGTTTAAAGGAATTCATCTCACTCTCCCGCAGCCCACGACTCCATGACCTCCAAGGACTATTTACAGCTACCATCGAAATTTCTCATCGATCAAGCCACTCGACGTGAAGAGAAAGAAAGTATTCGCGCTGATGCGGAATCGCGCTTGTGAGATGAGAGCTGGCAAAGCTAGGGGTTTCGCGTCGTCGCGATTGTGGGCGGTCACGCGGCGTTGTTTTGATATTGATCTCCGGATAGGACAGCGTCGTCTAAGCATTCTAATGGCAAGGGACCGGGATTCTGCGCGCTGCGAGGCGCACGTGCTCCTAATGATTTTAGTGTACCGTGGTATACCTTCTCCGGCGATATATAGTCATAGGCGGGCACGTATCGTAGAGCCACGTATCGTATCCGCGTTACCGGGGCGCGGTGTAATATGTCCCGGGGAAAGCCGGGGGTGGGCGACCAGGACTGGGGCTGGGGGTGGGAGGGTGTCTAGGGGGTCTCCAGGACGGTCTTGCGGGATTCTTAATGGCGAAGGGCCTCCGAGGTAACACTACGGCTATTAAACGCAGACCCTACCACTCCGTCTTCCCTCCCGACATCCTCTCCCCGTGTCCCACGCGTCCCTCTTCATCCTGCTCTTTGCGACCTAACGATATATAGTTCTCCGCTGTGCGGCCAAAATTCGACGGCAAGAAACTCACGGAAGAATCTCCGTGCGCTGTTCCCGGGGAAGGTTTGTCTCAACATTATCGCAAATCGCGCGCCGGCAGTCAAATCGATTCGCCCGAATGATTTGATTTTATGTAAGCATCCGCCCGCGGAATTACGCGAGGGGGAGAAACATATAATTGCCTTATATTTCATTTGTAAACGGGCTCACGATTAATAGAATATAATATCGCGGGAAAACGCCGAGGGGTTGCGAACGTATACTCACCGTACACAAATCTTTGCTGTGCGATTAAGCACAATAGTGAGTTATTACTATTTAAGAAAAAATATGAAAGGCAAAATAAAATTTTTTTCTAAAGCAAAATGTGGCATTTTGTATATTTTTTTACTGACATACTTGCCGTAAAACCACGTTTTACCTTTCTTTTCCGCATCTTTATGAGAAGTTAAATATAGTTGTTGGAATAATATTTTAATAGATCATTTTCATTGGTACAAGTATTGGTTGTTACAAATATGTTTCCGTAAATTACAAAATTATATTTTTTTAAATTAATTTTATATAACCAACAACTTTCACAGTCAAAATAATTATGCGTGATAATACTCATTCGAAATTTGCAAGTAAATCGCGAGAATCAAAGAGTGGACCATCGAGTTCGCGAAGAATTCATAAGAAAAAAGAATAACAAAGCAAGCTCGCAAGTAACATTACAATCATGCGTGAAAGGTTGTGGCGCAAGACTAACGGAATTCAGGGGTGGCGCGGCGCGGTGTGTGGCGATTCGCTACGGGGGTAAGTAAGGAAAATGTAAGCCCGGATCAACCGCGCTCATCCCCTTTGGCGTCGGCGTTTGACGCGACCGCTGAAATTTTTACTTCGTTCGATTTGGTCCTTCGGTGAGATTCTCCCCGTCCTCTGATTGGTGGACCCTGGCCACGCCCTGCACGTAAGGGTGACTCGCTCGCCCGAGCACTATCAACCCTTATACATGCTCGATGCGAGCACACTTATGTGCCGGTACGCGTATATGTGTGTGCGTGTGCACGCGCGTTTGTGTTTGCTTGCGTGCGTATGTATGTATACGTGTGTTGTATGTATGTATATGAGGCCGCAGACTCCACGTGCACATACGTGAATACATACGGCCGATATATAGGCATAGAGACGTGTATACCGGGTGGGGTTCCGTTCGGGAGACGGCAGTGGGCTTTCGATACGACACGGTCGATCGAACGGCTCGTATTTTCGGTATCGGGGCGTTATCTTTCAAGAAGATAAGCGCGCACCACCACGGGGTGCCTGAAAAACGCTCTAGCACCGTTTGCCGGCGTACTTTTATACATATGCAAAGTTACATACGAGAAGTGCGCTCGAAATAACGCGACGGAGATTGCCGATAAAACAAAATTCTGATGAGAAGCGATTACGCCTGCAGTTACTTGGACAAATAAATTCAGGTGATGGATTGATTAAAAATGTTTATAAATATAGCTGAAGAACTGTCTCAATTTTTTGAACTACTTTACAATATATGAATATTGGAAGCCCGTCGATATCAACGTGGACACTTTCTTGGTTTTCCTTGCAAATTACACTTTTGTTACGTTACGTTAATTTGTTCAGAGTACGAAAGATCCAATACCATTATTTTTCACAACTTTGGCCTACTGAAGCGGGAACCGTTCACATGTACGACGCACAGACAATGATAATGATTTAATGTACAAATAGTGAAAATATGTCGCGGGAACACATGTATGCGTAACGTCGCGTTTGCTTATTTCGAAATGCATACCGCACGAAATGAATTCTACACTCAAGAATGGCAAGCTGTAGCGCGATCTAGATCGCATGACTTAATTTTCGAGTATTCCCGCTCAACGTTCGCTACTAAGTTTAGTCTCTCCGTATTTAATTACTGTCGCGTATGCTGTCTCATTCATCGTCGCTGCTATTCCGTCGTGATAACCCATACGGCATATTTAATATTTACGTGTTTCCATCACTCTCCTTCTATATCGGTACGTTACGAATCTACATTCTGATGTTTCACGAAATTAGATCGGAACTTAACAGCATTCTCCGCGATTATTAATAATTTTCGTTAAATCAATACCGTAGTTGCGATAACAATAAGATATCGTAATGATTCTCAATTATACTCTCTAATTATAATTAATTATGTTTACGTTATTTCACATTATGTTATAGTTACCTCGCTTGAAGTAAAAAAGAAATAATTATAAAAAATTAAATTAATTTTGAAAAATAATAAAAATTAAATTAATTATCAAAAATTAAAATCAATAAATTATTGATTTTCAATAAAAAAAACCGCAAAAATTCCTTTCTCCCATATTATTTAATTGTGCTTTAAATTAAGATTTCATATATAACATTGAATATATTCGATAAATGTATAATTATATTGTATTTAACATATGTAGGAAGCGTCACCTAAATCTGCTTTAATTTTTTGGGAAACCTTGTTAGAAAATCATATAACTCTTCATTCTGTCGGTCAAATATCTTCACTGGGTATGAATAAAGTTTAATGATTACTATCAGAGAAATACGATGATAATAAAAGAGCACCGATATTATCGACCGGTTTCTCATATAAGACTATCGGTCTTTAACCATAAATGGCTAAAGCCGGAATCAGACTACGCATTGGAGATCGAGGATTGCGGATTGAAGATTGCTATTTGACCAATTAGAGCAAAACAAGCGAAAACCGAAGGTCGTTGATCCGTTGAAATCTAATCTTCAATCCGCAATCCTCAATCTCCAATGCGTAGACTGATTCCGGCTTAAGACTCGATCACACCGACCGAGTGGTAAACTAACAGTTAAAACATGTCTATCTTTGTTTATTCTAAAGAAAAAACTGACATATGATTTAATTGTTAGCTAACCAATCGATTGGTGCAATCGGGTCTTAGAGTAATACTTGTAATAAATTGAGATTGAATATTAGAATATGTTCTCATCTTCTACATTTGTACTAAATTTTCAAACAGGACATGTGCCAACTTACGCAACAATTGTAAATATACTATAATCTTTGTTTTAACTCACCGATATTTCCTTTGGATGAAAGTGTAGACGAACTTCTCCAAACTGCTAGAAACGAACACACGAAGCTGAGCAGTTGTGATGATAATATATTTCTATACCGTCGGGTCAAAAGCGCTAAAAGTACAGCAATACAAAGATTTACTCCGAGCCGTCGTAACGTGGCGAACGTGCAATACTTTGTACGGCACTCCCGACAGATCATATCGCAAAACATTCATTCCCGACGGCCGTCCAACAATACCTTATCACGATAAACGACACGGAACTTTAGTGACTATCAGCACAATAGATGGTAATTTGCGAGCGGGACTCACCTTCGACGGGTCAGAATCTTGGAAGATACGGAAAGATGATTTAGTCTGACGAACATCCCGCGCAGCCATATTGCGATTTACTGCGTACTGAATATACTGCTACGATGAATCTAACGTTATGGACGCGACTTTGGCATATTGGAAAAGTATTTTCATGATTCTGAACATGCTGCTGAAGGAGAGAAATGACACAAACACACATTGTCACCGAGGAGACGATTCAAAATGAAATAAGTACATCTAACGTCATTTTCGAAAATACAGCTTTTTAAGCCCCGAATGTTACTTTAAAAAAACTAAAAAACTATCCCAGAATGTGCTCTACATGCTAACACTAAGTGATCTAACCTGCACTAACATGACCCATGCGCAGGATAGGCACCACTGTGCATGCGCGAGAATTCGAATATACTACTATGATGGATTTAACGTTGTGGACGCGATTTTGGCATATTGGAAAATTATTTTCAAGATTCTAGACATGCTGTTGAAGGAGTGGAGTGACATTAAGGCATATTGTCATCCAAAAGATGATGCAGAGCGAAATACGCACACTTGACGTAATTTCCGAAAATACACCTTTGTAAACGTGAAAATTTCGTTAAGAAACTTTAAAAATTATCCGATGCTTAACTAACTCGATTTAATAAATTAGCGAAGACTCAAAACTCTTCGGTTCGATTTTCAGCTTAATAATTTAGCGAAAACACAAAATTCTATTCGAATATCGGCTTAATAATTTAGCGGAAACACAAAACACTTCGGTTGAATCTCGGCTTACTAATTTAGCGGAGCCTCAAAACATATCAGTTTGAAACTTGGCTGAATGATTTAGCGAAATTTCAAGACACTAGGGTCCGAATCTTGGCTTAATAATTTAGCAGTAAATCGAGATATTTCAGTTAGAGTCTCGACTTAATAATTTAATTTGTTGTCTTTAATTTGTCGAAATTTAATTTGTCATTTTGTTAACAACAAACGCGTATGCATAAGAAAATATCACCGAAGAGATATCATGTCGTATATAATACGGCATAATAAGTTATAAAATATATTAATCATATAGTATATATAGAGCATATATAGGGTATATATAAAACATATATAGAGCATAAAGATAGCATATATAACATATATAGAACATATAAATATGACATGTTGAAATATATCAGTTTAATATATCATTAAGAAACAATCCGACGAGAAGGAACCCTATCGAGTCGAAATTTCAATTGGCCATTGTTATGCAAGAATGATCCAATTAAAAAAATTATAAGCTTTTATCAATGGAAATTTCATTCACATCTTTTTAAACCAAACAAAAAAATTCAAGTCTTATAGATGCTTGAAATGAATTAAGAAACAGTTTCTTTTTTTTATCAGTCGTATCTTTTTGCACATTTTTCTAAGGATTGAGCTAGGCAGTGCTCTTAAAGAAATGGAAATGCTTGATTCGTTGAACTATTGTGAAAATCTCAGAGCTAAATTCTTTGGTTGGATCATTTTTACGTAACTCCAGCGAATTGCAAATTCCAACTCTTACTTTACTTCCCGTCGGACCCAATGCGATTTACGTCTACATGCATGCAATCTAAATAAAGTGACGCTTTGTGTCTACTATATGAGCGTCTAAATTAAGCGCTCACCATTGCGCGTCGTCCCACGGTGTCCAGGGTCAACCAGCCATCCTGTCGCTGCATCTGAAACTGCAATGGTCCTCGCGTCCCACGTCGCCTGCAATTCACTCCCGACCGCGGTAATCTAACGAAGGTTTCACGTAAAATCCCGTCTCTCTTGGGGAATACATTCTGAGTTGTGAATTACGTATGAAATATCGCGAACTGCGTCTTCGAGGAAATGTCGTCCTTTTGGATAAACGACGAGGATGTGCGACGAATTCAGCAACGGTCCGATCGAGTTGTAATGTATCGTTTTGATACATGCACGACGCGAATCGCTTACGAAGAAAATGGAATCCGCGAGCGAAGGGAACACGCGACGCGAATCGAAGGCCGATCTCGTGTAATCTTTCGACGCGTGGGCGAAGTAATCTGTGCGAGATTCTCACGTACGACACATTATTCCTAATGTAACGTTTTGATGGAGCAGCGTAGTAGGCTGCAATATAGCTCCGCAATATTTTTACGGATAACAGCTCCGCAATACTTTTACGAAGACAATTCCGCAGTATTTTTGCGGATAACAGCTCCGCAGTACTTTTGCGAAGACAATTCCGCAATATTTTTGCGGATAATAGCTCCGCAATACTTTTGCGAAAACAATTCCGCAATGTTTTTGCGGTTAACAACTTCGCAATATTTCTGCGAAGTATGCTTGCGACTCTTCCACAAATACGATTTGGTGAAATTCGCAAACCTATAAAATTAATAATCACGAACCCGAATGAAAAATCAAAAACTATAGAAACTGTGACGATAGAGATAATGATTCTATTCAAAATTAACGCGAGAAAAATGTTACCGCATGAGATGTCTGTTTTCGTTTGATGGAACTTGTCGCGCCGTGTAAGTAAGTAAACAAACAACTGCTCGCATGTCTGACTTTGCGTTCTTCGCGAGAGATCAACTGCTCGCTAGCATTGTTTCTATTGTGTCCCACGTTAGGAAATTCTAACTCTAAGTAAAAAATTGAAATCTGAAAATTTTCCGACAACCGTGAAATTAATTTCGCGAGCAGTTTATATAATTACATTAGATCGCTTTGCGCAGGCGCCGCATGATATCAAACTTTACTTAATAACGAAGCACAAACTCTACTTTATGAAATGCAATCGCAATTCAAGCTTATGTGAGAGAAAATTGAGAAAATTAACTACCGGTGAAAGATCTGTTGACGCGGGTGATGTGATCGCACAATTTCTGTGGCGCAATCTCTGTAGCGCAATCTTCTTGCGCATTGGCGCACTGATCGAGACACCTGGACGATCGTATTCAATGAAACAATAATTTTATACAATTTTGAGTGTTTAAAACGGAAATATATTCAATATATTGAGTATCTGCTAGACAGTGTTGGGGTTTGATCAAAATTTGCTTCAACAAAAATAGTTAATCATTCGATAATCTAAGTTAATCATTCAATTAATAAAAATATGTACATTGAAAGAAAATTTATTTGCTAAATTTATGTAAAATATATATTATCACTAATATTATTATTTGAAAAAGCGATATTCCAATTGTTTCGAGCAGTGTGATTTTTATTGGACGGCACGTACACTTACTACAACTACAGCAAAGTAAATCGCATTGATTCGATAAGCATGCATTACATCAAAAGACTTTTTGTCTTTCTATTATCAATATATTTCTTACTTTGACTCACCAAATCGCCGATCAAGGTAGCCACATTCTGTTTTCGTTTCTGAAACAGAAAAATGCCATTTCGCCGATTAGATTCATGCTTTGATATAGATTTGAATGAAGAAGTTTGTAGGATTAAAAGTAAAATAAACGCGATATTTTTCATACTGGAAGAATTTTTCGGAATGCATTTACACTTGAAATATTCCACTTTCCTTTTTCTCGACGTTGCAAATCTCTTAATCAGAACAAATCAAAATTTTTCAAGTGATGATGTTACTCAGAAAAAATTCTCCCCGCGTATAATTACGATTTAACGCGATCTTCGATTTGATTCAAATTATCTTGATTTTGAGCAAGAGAATTATCAATCTTTTCGAATTTCTAATTACAAATGCTAATTAATAAAACTCACCTTCAAGCTAACCTCGCTCGGCCCGAGCCGGATCCTATGGCGCAGCAGCCCCTAAAAGTCGGCTGGTCGTCTGCTTCATCTCTGCAACAGAAATCAAATTTAATTTAGTATTATATACGATAATGGAGACATTAAGGAACTCGATTTCAAACAAAAGAATTTCCAGTTTTATCGGAACTATGAATTCAAATCAGTGAAGCTCACCTTCGCGTCAACTCTGCCAGGCCCGAGCCGGATCTTTTGGCGCAGCATTCCCTTAAAGTCGAATGCTCGTCTCTGCAACAAAAAACAGATTTAATTGATTTAATTTAATTGATTATTAATTAGTTACATGACGATGGAGGCATTAAAGAACTCGATTCCAAACAAGAAAATTTTCAGTTTTGTAGGATTTCTAATTATAAGTACAAATTAGTGAAGCTCACCTTCGAGTCGACTCAGAAAAGCCCGAGTCGAATCCTCCGGCGCGGCATTCTACAAGCATCGCATTCCTTAGAGCCGCGTGACTGCGTCTGCTCTATTGGATCTCTGTGACAGAAATTTAATTTAGTAATTTAATAATTTAGTATCAATTAGTTACATGCGACAACAAAACGAAGAAAAGAAATTGTCGTAACGGCACGCTCGAGTTGCTTCTCAATGCGCAATAAAAAATAATTAAATGACAACCAAATAAAAAAATAATAATACTCTAATAATAAATGGATGATGATAATATTTGATCGGCATTGAGGAACTCGATTGCGACGTTTCTCTATCTAACAAGTAAAAAGATAAATGAAACACGATAATTACCTGTCGAGGTAAAATCCACAACACCTACTCGCGTGAGGAGTATGCGTCTTAATTTGTCTTAATTATCGCCTCAATTGTCGCGAAATCGAAACGCGGTATTAAAAATTAACGGAATAATCTAGAAAATATACAGCAGCTCCCGATGTGCTCGTCTCGACGGTTGAGAGTGTGTGGCGTGACGTTCGAGCACGTGCTCACGTACGTGTGTTTACATAATCCGGCCCCCCCCCCCCC
>NW_022639523.1:866903-874890 GCF_010583005.1 Odontomachus brunneus
CCCCCCCCCCCAACGCCGCTCAGTCAGCGGCACGAGCGGGCTGTTACGAGGGTTCGTTTACTTAGCCTTTGTGGAGTCTAGAGTTTTTGTTAGAGCCGTTGCCCAGGTATTGTTATTCATTGTTACCGATTATTCGATCATCGTTAGTAAAAGTAAGTAAAAGTAAGAAGTAAAAGTAAGAAGTGTAAGGCCCAATCTACAATATATGGAGTAAGAAATAAGCAGTAAGTAAACAGACCAATCACAATCGATTATTTTTGAAACGTGAGAATGGAATTGGTCAATTTGCTTATTGCTTATTTCTTACTCCTACTCCTACTCCTTACTCCATTTATTGTAGATCGGGCCTAATGCGTCGTCTACAATGGCAGTAGGAGTAATAGTGGTAAGAAATAAGCAGTAAGTATATAGACCAATCACAATTGACTATTCTTGAATCGTGAGAATTGAATGGGTTATTTGTTTACTGCTTATTTCTTACCACTACTCCTACTGCCATTGTAGACGACGTATAAAGGGATGTCTACATTGAAAATAAGCAATAAGAAGTAGAAAGTAAGAATAAGAAATTGACCAATCATAGTTGATTATTCTTCTCACATTCGACTGTGGTTGGTCAATTTCTTACTCTTACTTCCTACTTCTTACTACTTATTTCCAATGTAGACGCTCCTTAACACTTTCAAATGTTAAATTTTAAGACGCAAACAGTTTCATTTTAACATTATTTGTAGTTATTTCTAACTATTTACTAACTATTTACTAACTATTTACTAATTATTTCTAACTACTTTATGTTATTCTAACGTCGTACTTTAAGTTGAAACAACATATATAAATGTAGAACAAAATATGTTTGTGTCAAATAATTAACATTTTCAATATTAAAAAATGACTCACGATGAATATGTTATTTTAACACAAAATTTAGAGTGGGCTTTCTGGGACATGCAAAAAATGTTAAAACTGACATTTTATTTTTTACTGTATACGCCCCGACGATCGCACATCACTATTCTCGACATTCCCGATACTTATTTCCGCGCGAGACTTATTTTCGACTGGTTAAAGACGTGTAAAATGCAGAGCGATGTCGATCGATGTGTCCACGGCAGTTTCTTGATGTAGAAAGATCGAGAATCAAAATGGTCGCGCGATTGTTGAATCGCGCTGAAAATATACGCCAATATATGAACAGCGCTGCGGCCAAAAAGAACGCGCTCTATGAAATACTTTTCTCTCTTTCCGTATCTCTTTTCCTAACAAGCTGACGCAACCGCCCGAATATTCCGCATCTCTCTCTCTTTCTTTCTGATTGTCATTGCATTTCTTATTTTTATTCAATATAAATTTGACGATCGCCTGATTCTATTGCTACTTGAGCGAGTCGATATTATTAGCAAATGTAAGGGACGTCGGCGCGACACGTCGCAACAAGCACCGGCCGCATATATCGCGAAGAGAAACGAGAAGATTACTTACAAATGACGTCTTTATGATACGCTCCGGCGATTGCATATCACTATTCTCGACACTCCTGAGACTTATTAACGCGCGAGACTGACTTTCGACGGATAAAAGACGCGAGAAACGCGGAGCGATGTGGATCGATGTGTGCCCATGGCTGCTGCTTGGCGCGAAAAGATCGAGTATTTCGCGCGATTCATTACCAACACCTAGATTGAATAACCACGATGACAACCTCGTAGTGCGAAACGAACGCGATTGGCGCGCTAATGAACTTTTGGTGTACGTGATCACCGACGAGGTACTATAAAAGACCGTCGGTCTTATGGGCTTTAGCGACCCCGAGAAATCTGACCGTACATTTTTATATTTCACCTTTTTCTTATATCCTATATTCTTACCTATCCTATTTATCCTATTTAGTCATTGAGTCATTTTTTAATATTGAAAATGTTAATTATTTGACACAAACATATTTTGTTCTACATTTATATATGTTATTTCAACTTAAAGTACGACGTTAGAATAACATAAAGTAGTTAGAAATAATTAGTAAATAGTTAGTAAATAGTTAGTAAATAGTTAGTAAATAGTTAGTAAATAGTTAGTAAATAGTTAGAAATAACTACAAATAATGTTAAAATGAAACTGTTTGCGTCTTAAAATTTAACATTTGAAAGTGTTAAGGAGCGTCTACATTGGAAATAAGTAGTAAGAAGTAGGAAGTAAGAGTAAGAAATTGACCAACCACAGTCGAATGTGAGAAGAATAATCAACTATAATTGGTCAATTTCTTATTCTTACTTTCTACTTCTTATTGCTTATTTTCAATGTAGACATCCCTTTATACGTCGTCTACAATGGCAGTAGGAGTAGTGGTAAGAAATAAGCAGTAAACAAATGACCCATTCAATTCTCATTCGATAGGCAAGTTATTCGATAGTTATCCTATTTATATCGTCTTGTCTCTTTCTACGTCTGTCAATACGATTTTTTTTCTACGTCTGTCAATACGATTTCGGCACAATGCTCCGTCCAGTACTATATGTCGATGGTATACTCTTACGAAAAAAATACGAAAAAACCTCAATTTTGGGTGTAAACACCCAAAAACTGGAGATAAACATCTAAATTTGAGTGTTAACACCTAAAATTGAAGGTTTTTTCGTATTTTTTTCGTGAGGGTAGTAACACGGTTACAGAGGCGTCTTTGTGTAAAAAACGGTCGGTATTGTCATCGTTCTTCAATTACCTCCGGGCTCCTCCGGACTCTTTGGCCGGGTCGAAAATTTACCCAGGGCTGACAGTTTTTAGTAATATCTTGTCGGTAACGTGATTGACAGCGCGCGCGTCTGTGATCTTTTCATGCAACTGTCATGAACACAACGCTCCGTATTTCATACGTCTTTCGCTTATGTCCTGTGAGTCTCCTGCGGAAATATGTATTAGAGTGCCGAAAACAACGGCGTGCGGTCGTCAGGACATATCGTAAATACATCATTATGGAGTAATCTCCTCCCTTCTCGACACATATAGTTAAGGTGACTAGACGTCCCGATTTTTCACCCTTTGTCCCAAATTTTTTCGAATACTATTCGGGACACCGCTTTCCCTTATAGAAATATCATACTAAGAATCATTGATAATTACTTATTATCCAGTATTTTTAATACTGAAAATAAGTAATTATCAATGATTCTTAGTATGATATTTCTATAAGGGTTGTCATTATTTTCAATGATTGTCAAATAATTTTCGGATCTTTTTACCTCCCTCTCCCCGCCCTCCGCTTCACACATTTATGAAGTGTCCTGAATTTAAGGCTGAAAAACCTGATCACCTTAAACACAATTCGCGTGAGACTGTCGATTTTCAAACGTATCTCGTGTATCTCTCGTCGGGGCAGTGAATGTAGATGGAGCTTTGACTGCTTCTTGAAATAGCGTTACCTCTTTCTCCTCTCTTTGGTCGCGAGCCTTGTAGTTCGCTTTATACGGCGCTGGCCTCAGTGTTCAGAGCGCTTCAAAACAAAATTGTGTTTAGCAACCAGTTTCCCGAATTTTTGACTAAAATGATCGAGGAGCACGATGAACGTGAAACAATCTGCGATTCAGTGGTGAGTAATGCAATATGCTGAATACGACAACATTGGTAATTTGCTTGGAGAAATTCTTCAATCGCTAATATCATGGGTATCGTAACTTCCTAACCTAACTTTCAGAATTCACTGGTCGAAGGCTGCCGTTTACCGGTTAAAATGCACGGCACGGACGATTGGCGTAAGTAAATTACATGTATCTTGTTTCGTCTTTGTTCCAAATGAAATCTTATCACTAACAAGTGTAATTCTGTGTTTTGGAAGACTACTGGCTATGACATCACTAAGATGATTCATTATTAATTATTATGATTCATTATTAAAGATTAGTTGTAAACTACCTCAATATGAATCAAAACATAAATATGCAATTTACATTATCTTTATAAATAATATTGCGATAATTTTAAAGATGTTTTGGTGCAATTATTTATATTGATTCTCATTACGTTACACTAACCTTTTCATATTTGTATTTTGTGAAACCTATATTAAGAGTTTTCATTGTTGTATATCGTATACATGGCATTTAAATCTGAGATAATTTTGGATAATATAATTTTCTATATATATACAACAAATGAGTGTATGTGCAAATATATTCACTTTGAAAGAGTGCGATATATATTTAGTGTATAATTAAGATTTATACAGTGAAGATTTATAAAGATTCTTTTTGTTCTCTATCTATAGCACTAGCTGAAATCATCAGTATCAAAGAAGTACATGGTGTCAAATGTTATTACGTTCACTATGTGGATTGTAAGTAAATCACCTAGCATCTTCACACAATGTACAAAACAACTAAAAGATCATATCAAATGGACAGTTCTCTCTATCAAATTTCTATTAAATACTCAAATATGCAAGAAGAAGTATTTAACTTTTTATAATAATAAGATTTATTACTATGACTATATAATTAATTTTAAAGCCATAAAAATATGCAATTCATGTATTCATTCTTGGTAATACAGGAATTTAAAGAAATGATCTTCTAATTGTTTTAAGTTGTGTACGAGGATTCTCAGTATCAATACCATTGCTTAAATAAGTGCTATTTTAGTCAACAAACGATTAGACGAATGGGTTATGGAAGATTCTCTGGACACGAGAAAAGTCCAGTATCCACGTCGTGATGGAACGACACCAGGAACTGGTGCGGCGACTCCAAAAAAACAGGCAGCCAGCAGGCCTCCCAGTCCCAGCAGTGTCAGCAGTGAACCAGTCAATGGTTCTGCTGTACTGCAAGCTGCTCTACAAAAGAAAATGTCTAGAAAAAGAAAAGCGGCTTTCTTAGAAAACGAGGATTCTCAAGATGGCCCACCACAAACACCGGGTCCTAGACCCACTGGTTCTCTAGTTGCACATCACCATCACGTAGTAACGCGAATAAAAAATGTAGAGCTAATCGAACTAGGTCGCCATAGAATAAAACCTTGGTATTTTAGTCCATATCCGCAGGAGATGGTAAATTTATCTTGTATATATATCTGTGAGTTCTGCCTGAAGTACAGAAAAAGCCGAAAATGCATGGAGAGGCATTTAGTCAAATGTAATCTACGTCATCCACCTGGGAATGAGATATATAGGAAAGGATCTATATCGTTCTTCGAAATTGACGGACGCAAGAACAAGAATTACGCACAAAATCTTTGCCTACTAGCGAAGCTATTTCTGGATCACAAGACTCTCGATTATGACACGGATCCCTTTTTATTCTATGTAATGACGAACTTTGATAGCAGAGGATTTCACATAGTCGGCTACTTTTCCAAGGAGAAAGAGTCAACGGAGGATCACAATGTAGCATGCATTCTTACACTGCCACCGTATCAGAGGAGAGGCTACGGCAAGCTCCTGATAGAATTTTCATATGAACTGTCGAAATTCGAAGGTAAAACCGGCTCGCCCGAGAAACCACTCTCCGATTTGGGTCTTCTCTCATATCGAAGTTATTGGGCGCACACAATACTCGACATCCTCCTGAACATTAAGCCAGTAGTGGAAAATGAGAAACCGCAGATAACAATAAGCGAAATCTGCGAATTGACGTCGATCAAGAAGGAGGACGTAATATCGACCTTGCAAAACTTGAATCTCATTAATTACTACAAAGGGCAATACATCGTGAGGTTAAATAGGTAATTGATTCGTCAGTATAGCAACAAAAGAAAATTAACTAATCTCCCCGATCAGTGAGATCTTTCAACAACTTATCCACATCTTTATTTGCAGGGAAATAATCGAGCAACATGCAACCGCAATGGAGAAAAGACAGATCAGGATAGATCCTAAGTGTTTGCATTGGACACCGAAAGACTGGAGTATTAGAGCCAAGTGGTGAAGTGAAGCTCCGAACTGACAATAAAGCGATGTTATAACTTGTCTTGAAATTATTTTCAGGAATCCTAACGGAAATAATTATGATTAACGAAAATGTACAAAAATTGTACATATTTATGTATTAATTCGTGACCTCAACGGTCTAGCGTTTTAATAAGACTGCATTTGGCGTTGCGTACGCTTTCAGCGATGTTGTAGTAACTTCATTGACGCACGCAGATCTCGGTTGTAGAGCGCTAAGATCATACCGCGTATGTGTGTGTGCTCGCGGATTTTACCTGAGAAGATATTTGCTATAACAGCATGTAACTAGAAGTCAGACGCAATGTTTTAATACGGTGGTTACGATTTTTTTAAACGACATACAAAAACCACCATCGCCATTACGACGATCATGTTTGTACAGTTATCTTTATCGGTCTTGTAAATTGTAAATAAATATGATTTTATAACATATTTACACAATTCCTCCGCGGCTCTTCAGACGCATTTAAATTTTATAGGGAGATATTTGTATAGGCTTATAATACTCTCAGACCGCTGTTTGTAACCCAATTTTTAGTACACAAGGACAAGTTGAAGTGCATCTCTATCGTGTGTATGTAAATATGTACACATTTTTTCAAATTATTTATTGTACATTTTGCCTGAGATAGTCAAAATAACTTACAGTAGTTAGGAATATTATGAATTGTTCTATACGTTGAATACGTATTGTGAATACGTTGTGCACATTAACATATTTGTGAATATCTAATATGAAGTAATAGAGATCGTAAAAATGATCCCATCTCAAGAACGGTTTCTAACTGTTGTAAATTAATATTTCCTATTTTTGGGCGAAAACTTAAATGCAAAAACTAACGTTATCCGAAAATGTAATTTCAAACTATTAAAATCGAATGTGAATAATCATTTTGCTGAATTCTTAGTATATCAGAATTTTTGAATGCCGCCCGGAATTTATTTTTTATTTGCAGTTTTATTATGAATCTTCATTCGATCACGTGGTATCATACGCTTATAGATCAGAAATACTCGGACAGATTATCACGAGTTCATTTTGTAGTAGAAGTTATAGTTACCAATACGTTGTGTGTGTGTGTGTGTATAATGTTTTGTATATATATATATATATATGTATGTACACACACACACACACACACACACACACACATATATATATATATATATATATATATATATATATATATAATAAAATTGCGATCAGGATATGCAGCATTGAATGTGTAGATCAGTAACTTTTTCGTATGATCTCCAAATTTTCGATAAAGAAACAGCATTATCTTTTCTTTATCGATTAACATTTTTAAAAAAGAAATTTGAAATTGTAGTTGGAAAAAGAAAGGGAAAAGACAAAGAGTAAGATGCGAGAGAGCACGACTCGTTTTTAAAATATAAAGATCGAGAAGCGTTATTGTGAAGCGCGGATATGCGTGAGTTTTGACTGAGTACGTGTGATATTATGTCGTGAATGACCGCATTTGATGCGAGCGAATGAACAACTAGGCTGGGAGCCTAAAAAACATAAACAGGAGAAAAACAAGAATAACTTTGTTTTTCGTGTCTCGAGCTAGACGATATGACTTTCTTTTTCCAACTACAATTTCAAATTTCTTTTTTAAAAATGTTAACCGATAAAGAAAAGATAATGCTATTTCTTTATCGAAAATTTGGAGACCATATTAGATCATACGAAGAAGTAACTGATCTACACATTCAATGCTGCATATCCTGATCGCAATTTTATTTCTAAATCCACCGTCCAGAAGACAGTAATACGTTTTTACGAAACAGAAACAGTTAAAGATCAAAATCCTTTCAAGCCTCATAACTCTAAATATGCCTAATAAAAAAATACTTTATTATAGGTTTTTGGAAAGTCCTTGAAATAAGCTACAAGAATATGTAATAAAAAGTGCGGGGTCCAATTTAAAAAATTCAACTTGACCTTCGTATGACCTTCATCCTCCACAAAGTCAAATTTTTAACCATTATTAGGTACATTTTATTAAGCCCTACAACTTTGCTACTTACATATTTTTCGCTACAGTT
>NW_022639523.1:874987-875950 GCF_010583005.1 Odontomachus brunneus
TATATATATATATATATATATATATATATATATATATATAATTTCAGCTAAAAAATTGCCAATTTTTTTTATTCTAACTAAAATGTTTTATATTCCGTCACTGAATAACGGAAGGGTTGGATGCAGCACATATTTTTATCATATATGATATTTTTTAATACAAGAAACTATTCTCGTGAAATTTTAGTTATGTTACAAGAAATTTTACAAGATGTATGTATAAATTTTATAAATGTCATATTAGTAAACTTCTACTTTTGGTTAATCAAGTTGAAAAAATTTACTGAACCCCTTGAATATAATCTATATAAAATTGATACTAATTTTTTATCGCGCGCGCCTTACAATTAACAAAAAGTTTTTATGGTGATTTATTTCGTGGTTTGGAAGACATTTCCTGCCGAATAGTTGATATTCATCTAAATCTAAACTCGACCACGCTTATTTGTTTCAAAATAATAGATTTGGTATTCAAGTCTCGTACGTAATGCGTGCATTATCGGTTTTTTTAATAATTATGATCATACGCGATATATGACGATATATTTTTAAGAAAAACTTTTTTAAATTCTTGATTCGACGTGCAATAATTGCACGCCGAATAATACGAAGAGAAGACACTATCTTATTCTATATTCCATTCCATACTAATTTGACAAGGTTACACGAACACACATATAAAGAAGATCTAGCACAATACATTTTTATTGCCTATATTACATAATAGATCAGTCACGTTGTCGTCTTTTAAAAAATAGTTTGCTCGTATGAATATAAATTACAATTTCACTTTCACAGATTCGCGACAGACTTTGTTTCGGTGAGCGAGGAGATAAAAGAAAATTCTTTAGACACGAGTTTTTTTTAGATACAGCATTCTTTTTTATGTGTGTATATATATGTATGTATATGTATATATATATATATATATATATATATATATATATATATATATATATATAT
>NW_022639523.1:875960-936459 GCF_010583005.1 Odontomachus brunneus
TATATATATATATATATATATATATATATATATATACATATATATATTTTTTTATATTCAACAGTAACATCACAGTAGCTTCATATACAATAAATCTTTGTTTATAATTTCATCTCTTTGTATTCGTTACCACGCAAGCGCGACACGGCGAGTTCCGATAGATTCATTACGTGAACACGACGACGAAGAAGGAAGGAAGAAACTCGTGTGCATGCACATTTTATAATTGTCACGTCACATACAATGACTTCATACCGATATGATCGCATAGAACTAGAAACGCTCTTTAGGTCTACTAGTGATTTCGTGATATCCGATAATTTCCGTCCACCATACGCACCATTATTAACTTGGATTCACGTGTACAACAATGCGAGTGATATATACGAGATAACAAATTATCAGTCGGGTAATACATATCGTCGCGAAACGAGCTAAAAAACATGCGGACGATAAATCATCAACAATAGGGCAGATATTCGGCGCAACAAAATAGCATCGGCTTGATTGCGAATTGATATCGATCACTCAACAATTATTTTATCAAGGGAAATATACAGTTTGCAGGATTCGAGAGTCACGACTTTTGTTTTATTCGTACTAGTCACACACCGTAAAAATAGTGTGATCATTTTTACTCTCACAAAAAATAGTTTTCTTTTTAAAAACGATATCTTCCACAGCGTTTTATGCAAAATAACTCTTTACCATTATTTTACAAGAATTTGAACATGTCCTATGGGATTTCTAATATTTCATATAGGTGTACAGAGTTTGATTATAGAAACTCACGATTCGCGCAATTGTCGCAATTCTCAACGTAAAGCCACGTGGCCGGAAAGTATAGTCGTAGTCGTGACTTCTCGCTGCTACGCCTTTTTCACGTGACACGTGTGCAATTATTGTGTGAACGGACAATACACTTTCCTCTTAACAATAACAACAATAACAACAACGAGATGAAAATCCAATGGCAGCAGTGTCGAGGAGGACAGCGAGTATTTAACAAGATAAGAAGGATGACACATACGCGACATCGCAACAACACATTTATAGACTATCGCACGAATAACCAGACGCATACCGGAGAATTCGAGAAGCGCTTAATATTACGCACAACCTTCGTATATATCGCACGAAACGCAACAAACGCGATCAAGATTATCCTTAAAAGCCAGCCGCACATTGAGTTATAGGCGATACGACGAATATGCCGTCCATCGTCGTAAACACCGAATCTCGCACCCGTACAATTACTTCGACAGAGTTTTGATTTGCGCGGATCAGTTCGCTAAAGGAGCTCTCTGTTACAAAACGATCATAATTACAGAGAGTATAGATATTGTACTAGTATACAATATAGATATACTGTACTATCTGAAATGGAACGTTACAGCTGAAAGCTCTGATATCAATTAACACGGTGACGCAAGCAACCAGTGCAAGCGGAACTGTGAAGAACCGATCAATCAGCCTCGATTCATTTAGCGATATGACATTTAGCGCTTGATTATCTTCCTAGAACATTGGGCGATTTTTAGATCACCGCTTCAGGTCACCATCGTGACAAGTCGCTCTCGATAAAACAATCTCTCTCTCTCTCTTTCTCTTGCCATATCAGAAATCCACTATCCGTCTCAATGTGCGTCTAGAGTTACTTTTATTCTTACTCGCCGGAGTCCGCTCACGTGGCGCACAGTATTTCGTTACATACACAATTTTTTTGTCTTTTTTTTATTTTTTACTCGTCGCATTATACTCTTGCTCTCCCCCTCATTCTCTCTTGCATTACGTGTGCACGTGTATGCCATGCGTACGTGTGTACATTTTAATATTTATATATATGTATATATATATATATATATATCTATATATATTTTATATATATTTTATGTATATGTATGCGTATATAGATATTCCTTTTTTATTTTTTATTCGTATTTTTGCGAAATAGTTCCTTTATGTTTGCTTGAATGAATGTGCTAGTTGAACAGTAGGCGGCAATGGCTGGACAGAATGGCGTTCGATGACATTTTTCTCAATTTTCATTTTTGGGTGTTCTCGAGAGCGGGAGTATTGTGTTCACACACGACGCATTACTTCTCCCTCCCCCTCTCCCATATGTTATGTTCTCCCTTGACCGAGCAACGCCTGAACTGTCGTCGAGTACAGTAAAAAAAGTCGCTTTGTACATTAGTATACCCGTGCCGCGGCGCGAGAGGAGGAAGAGTTACACACGACAAGCGCAAGTTTGTACTGATTCGTGGTATTTCGGGCGAACTCGAACGCAGGGTCACATATTTTCATATCTCGAATCATATCTTCTACGAATTCTTCGAGGATCGCCATCGTTGTGTAATCTCGGCGAATTCAATTCGCCGATTTTATAGATATGAATTTTACACGAGACATTTTGCTGCCACGCTGCAGCATCAAAATCTAAATATAATAACATTATGTTTTATAGTTATATTGATTTCACTGTTACTGATGTTAACGTAAGTGAATCATCGTTGCACAAATGTGTGCTAGTTGAATGTAACATTCTTTACAAAAACATAATCTTGCGCGATTAATCGAGTGCCCGAATTAAACTCCGGTCTTAAGATTGAATTAGAAATTAAATTGTAGCGCATAATATATTAGATATATTACGAGTCTTATCTTGAAATTTTTATACGTGAGAATTCGCGTTGAAATATTCTGATCTATATCTCGAATTTACATATGACATACTCACAATCACGAAACCACAATTGCGTTATAATAACGTGTGTATGACGGATCTCGTCGTTTTGTAAAATTTAAGTGAACCTGCGTCAATTTTCGTCCCGATAAATACAGAGTGTAAATCAATTCGCAACTATTATTCATACAGTGCTATTCTTAATGGAAATTTGAATCGAATAATTATTTCTTTTCGCGATGTTTAATAAAGTGATTATCAAGTAAAGTTTAGCTAATTACGTTTGGATTGGAATGCAAGATTGTTTGCATACAACTTCGTAATAATGTAAATAATTCTTTTTTGCAATAAGAGTCGTGATTTTTGAAAGCATCTTTTTAAATGACATTTTGATGTCTAAGTAAAATTTTCATCACATGTTAACAATGTATCTTAATAGTAGGCGCGAATTAGTTTACACATATTGTATAACGCGCAATGGATAATGATCTTCCCGGCGTCTCTACGAAGACTGTGAGACGTCGTGGAAATCGATACAGCGACCAATCAAATATACTTCGATCACACACTGAACATCTACGCTTACACACTGACGAAGTAGAATTTCGAGTTTCGCTCGGTCGTCCCCGTTATCGTGTATGTCCTTCGTTTGGATCGCGAAGTAAGACGTAATTTCGCGACAGAAAATTCATCATTATCATATGTGCGGTGACGAATAGGTGCCGATAAATTTCGATGTCTTCATATTAGATTTACTTACGCGGAGATTTATACCATTACTAATTAATCTAATCTCCGAGAAAATTGTTCGCTGAATCAGTTAGGGAAATAACTGCTGCATAATTGAAAAACTTTTAAATAGTCTGAAATCCATATTTAAAAAAATAGATATTGCGTTAAAACAGCCATTTAAAAGCCATGGAGAAAACAGTCTCTTGAATCTATATTTAAAAAATGAAATTTATCTGTTTTTTACAACTTTGTAGTAATGCATTTTTCTCTTTTTTAAAAGTTATGGATTTAAAACGGTTTTTTCCCATAACTAGTTAACATACAATTTCCATATTTCATTAAATAAATAAATATATATATTTTTTTATTGTTATATATTTTATATGTTCGTACTTTGTTGTTTTATCATTCCCCGCAAAAGCATTACAAAAATTCTCTTTACCGCACAGTGCATATGATTGATGTAAATTATTAACGACGCAAATCACACGATAACCGAAACGAGTGATCCTACCTAACAATTTGGCATGCAATAATAATCGAATTTCTCTCGAACAAAGACATTTCGAAATTCTACTTTCGTCCAGCCGCTTGTTTGAACAATAAGACACTTAACAGTTTGGCGATCTTTGCGGCGAGAGGAGGGTCGATTTTTTAATCCTCGACCACTGTGGTTAAATGTTAGATAAGATTATTACGGTGACGTATCAATTCTAGTCCCAATAATTAGGTAGAAAACGATCTTATCTTTGATTGTTGTCAGCGTGTTCGTATTGTTGTTATACTTACGACGAGAAGTAAATTGTTAATTTAAAATTTGCATAATTTTCACGGATATTAAAATAATTTTCTTCATTATATCAATACACATAATATTTTCATATATGTATGTACCATCGAACCACTCTAATACTAATGACAAATTATAAATAATTTCTGCAATGTAATTATATAATAATACGGAAGATGCTAACAATTTCACTTTAAGATTGACAGTTTTTAAAAACTGTTGATCATAAAATACACTACAGAGAAGTTAGAGTTCTCAATCAATCGAACACACAAACCTATACGCTATTTTTTTGCACAAGTATCTAAAACTGGGACAAGATTTGAATGCACCGTAGTGGCTGAGGATTAACGACCTTTTTATCCCTTCACGCACGTTACACCGTAATATATATTGTTACGTATATAATAACACAATATACGGGGGATCGGCGCTCGAAAATATTATGTCGTATTGCGGACGACCCCAGTCGAGAGATCGTGTAAAAATATTTTCTTCCCTGGAAACCCCGGAGAAAATCGATTTCTACAAAGGATCTTCAAAGAGAGCGACCGTTCGCGGGATTTTCGATCCGTGTGCTAAATCGCGCGCTATTTCGCCTCCCTATTTTGCTTTCTCATGCCGTTTCCACTTTCTCTCTTTCTTTTTCTTTCTCTCTCTTTTGATATAGTCGTTATAGAAGCGTAACCGGAGCCAGGCTGGTCGAAATCTTCTCTTAAAATTCGCAAAAATTCGTCGAAATCACGTTGACCAAACTCGAGTGAAAACCCAACGTCAGTTCGGGAATCCGTTCTCGCGATGGAGAAGGATCGTCGATATGTCTCGTCTCTTCGTCGAACAGGAAGATCAGCATAGTCCACGATTGGGCGATAAAAAATTTAGCGGGTACAATCGGAAAGATGAATGTCCCGTTTTTTGAAAGGGCCACATCTCGTCCAACAGAACAAAAAGGGACTCGCGCGCTGTCGCACGAGAAATTCTTTCTCCAGTCTGCCCCCGTGTGAATTTTAGAATCTCCGCCTTAGAGTATTCGAAGATACAAAATCTACGATAGAAAACAGAACAAGACCTCAAATATATCTGATTTTGTTTTCACTTCGCACTCAACATCGACGCGTTTGCCGCTTTATCGTCATTATTATTTCTTCATTATTACTACTATCGTTATTATTTCTTTTTTTTTATTATTGTTGTTACTCATCATTTATAGAGTTTTATCCTTATCCCGATACGTATATGTATATATATATATATATATATATATATTATATATGTATATTTATATATTTCTTTTTAAGCTTATACATAGTAGTAAACCTCTTTTTAATCCATGTTTTATTTATCGTGTTATTAGCAGCATTTTTCTTCTTTATAATACAGATTGTCACGTGTCGGCAATTTATTAAGTGCCGTCGATATTTCTGGCTACGGTACGGACTACGATACACGCCTCCGAAAATCTGCGGTCAATGACTACAGAGGTGAGTCTCCTTTTTCTTTCATTCAACTGCGTTAACGCCGCGCCTTGTGCTCGTGACAACGACTGCGTCGTGTCCTCGGTTTATTTCATTCTTATTTCATTTACACGCACAGGTGACAATGTCGCGCGGAAAAATATCACTGGCTACATTTGTCCTCATCGTTGTCCTCTCACTCGCGGTGTCGCAGCATAATGATTCAGTTACAACACAATTCTTTTTATTTAATTACTTCGATCTCTATCTAAACCGAATTCCCGTCGCGCGAATCTCCTTATTTACGGTAAGAAAATCGTGACGCTCCTTGCGTTTGCGCTCCCATGATCGCGACCTCAGTCGCGTCGATCGATAATACACTCATCCTATGGACCGCGTATTAGAATTAAATGTAGCAAATCCTGCATCGAAGATCGATGAAGCCTACTCGCGGAACTTTAATACGAAACGCCGATCACATCGTAATTGCGTTCCTCACTTCATTCCGACACTCAGTTCATCAATACTCACTGCTTTTTGAGACCTTGGAAGAACATTTTCTGTGCTATTGGAAATATAACGTACTCAGTAAGAAGACGGGTCTCAAAAGCTTGTGCAAAAATTGAATGAAAATTATGTTAAATGCGTTCTCAAAGATAAAATTTAGTTCCTAGATAAAAAGAAGCAGTAAGAATGCGTATAAATCTAATTTCTAAACGCTAATGTTGTCTTATGATGATAATAATATAAAATTAATTTAATGCGAAATCATGGAAGCATTGTTATAAGGCAAGTCTTCACGTCTTAAGATCTTAAGAACCGGAAGCAAAATCTATTTTTCATGTACTTTAAGAGTTCTTGTAATTATGCCGGAAATAATTACGCGACACGCGTGAGACTTTTATTTCTATCGGCGCAGGGGCCAATATTTCACAGCTTTACCGTAATACTTGTCGAATAAGAGAAAAGTCTCGAAGTTTATTCCAACGTAATCCCGATGTCTCGCGACGTTATCCAATGAATTTTTTGACGAAGAGTGGAAACAAAGTTCATTTACTTCTTTTTTTTTACATCTCCTTAAATTCTCCCTTCGTCGAGTAGTTAATCGGATCGTTTGCGAATATGACGGTCGTGGGGTATCGGGATTACGTCGCTGTTGCCTCCGGCGGATGATTTACCTCGATAGCGTGAACAAAACAAGGGCGGCAGCTTGAGCCACTAGACGCGATTGAATTACCGTGCGAATATCGAGCAAAGTTTGCGCGAGTGGAGCAGGGACTGTATCTAAACTCATTATTCGTCGAGTGGCCCGGCAGCAGCGATCTTACACGATCTCGGAGCAATCTATCATAACTCTTGTCAGGCTCCGCAGTATAATTATCCACTCCTACATATCGAATATCGCGGCCGCTTGACACTCTAATTACAGATCACTGCTGCAAAAAAAAGGATCGCGATTATTCGCGCGCCTTGATGAGTCCGGTGACGTGACATGCTTGTAGAACGGCGTAAGACGAAATAAGACATTCCCGTAGTCGGAGAATTCGTCAGTCGATCGTCGAAAGATATCTTCAGGTACACTTCGTTCTACGCGATGTCTCTCGCGCGTTTCCATAGATACCCTTATAGCCCGCAGTCGAAGCTGTCTTGATTCTGTACTTTCTTCTGATACGCCTCCAAATAGCTGTCGACGTTCCTGAAGATGCCCGAGTTCGCTTGGTACATCAGGGTTTCGAGGATTCGCTCGTTCTTTATAGCCTTTGACGGCAGTACGATCTGAAAAAGCGAGAGATGATTAGAATTAACACAAATCTTACACGTAACGTTTCAACGTTGATCGTGATTGCGTTTCCTGCTTTACGATAATTAGAAAAATGTATTACGATATCTGATTTCACGTCATAATATCATTAATCAAATTTTTATCGCGTTCTTTCACACACGCCTTCATGCTTTCGACACTTACCCTGATCAATTCATGTGGTGTTATCCTGTGTAATTTAAGATCTCTAGTAAGCCTCTCCATGATACATTTGAATTCCACTTTGGCGTCGATCTTCGTCTTGGTTTTGATTCTGTGATTCGCCCAGTTCAGCATCGCTTCGAACTTCTTGATCTCCACTACTTCGAGACTACGGCACATGATCATCTGCACCATCGACTCGCTCAGTGTAAGGAAGTCTGGGTTCTGGAAGAGCTGATAGGCCCTGGTCTCGACAAACGAGAGGATCATGTTGACCAGTTCGGAGGCGGATGTATAACGCCAGTAGTAATTCTCGAGGGCGCAGAGCATCACACAGACAATCTCGATTCTGAGGAACTGTTTAGCATGATGGAAGCAAGCTTGAAGAAGCTCGGGCAAGTCATAGTGTTCCGCGGCGCATATCAGACCCGGTATGTTGCTGCACGTCAGCGGACAGGAACCAGTGTGCAAATAATCCAGCAGAATACGGAACGTTTCTGGATCAAACTCGATAATGTCGAACTGGAAATATTCGTCTTTGTTAATAAACAACGGAGAAAAAACCAATATATTTTTTAATTGTTCTACAATAAAATATTATTAACGATTCAACGCGGATTTAATATTAATCAGCGATAAAAATAGGATTGACCTGTCAAACGTTGAAGACGGGGAATAACGAAGGAATAAAAAGTATTAGAGGTCTTACAGGATATAAAATATTGAAATGTTCCGCGATATATACAGCTGACACATCGATTACACATTTCTCAGGAAATTGCAATTTCACACGACAACTCTTGGAAAACGTTTTTCATCCACTTCTCGGTATGAAGATACGCGTCTGACGTCACGCTCACCTCGGTCTGTGCTAGTTTCGCTCTATCTACTTTCTGCACGTCCGCGCAAACACTTAGCCTTGGCACTGCCAATGATGCCGCTTTATCCTTATCTTTCGCTTCCTTATCTATAAGAAATAATGTTTAAATTTCATCCTTCCACTCAATCGCGATCGAACCTATCGTACGAACGCATCTTTGCATGTCCAGAATATACGTTATATTTGAATACAAAACTAGTGAAGAAGTCATGATATACGAAGTTTTCATCCTTTATATTCTTTCCTCTTGCTGTTTCTTCTCCTCTCATAAGACACGAGATACGTACTACTGCAGTCTTGCGAGCTGGCCCATCGTTTTCGATCCTCGCTCTGCAGGGTGTTTCCACTGCCGTGCTTCCTAATGCTCCTTCCCCATCCCGCGGTGATCGTGCCCAATCGCGAGAAGGCCCGTTTCACCATTGGCGATGAGGGGACACTTTTGGGCCTAAACACATTAGAACCAGTATCTCACAGAAACCGCGGAGCGGCACTTGAAGGTTTGGAGATGGAATATAAGAGAATTTCATATAGAAATATAAGGACGAGTCGAAGGATGAAGAAGGGGGGAGGGGGTGGGAGAGGCAGAGATTATATATAATCGGTGAAGAAGGAAATATCGAATATAAAGTTATACGAAACGAAAACCAGACACAACAACGAAAGCTCGCTCTCAAAACTCGCTATTTGTACGTGTTAAAAACGTGCGGTGAATCACGAAATAATTCGTTACGCATAATCATTGAGTTCATAACAGCAATAGATGAAACGTTGCTAAATCATCAATATAATCAGCGATTGTTACATAAAATTTGAAATAGGTACGAACGAAAACTGCGGTGACACGAATTGTGATATTATAGAATCATCAGCGATGACGCGTTACAATGAAAGTGAACGCAAAGAAGCATACTCGGTGATCTCAACATTATGAATGAACGGAAAGTGAGAAAGAGCGTACACAAAAATTATAGGATATCGTATCATTAGGATGAAACCTTCTCGAAAAAGTATTAGCGAGCAAAACTATTCATGGAATTCATCCATGGAATTTCACTGTTCGTAAAATAACTTCTCGTTCCTTCCCAACGATTGAAGTAAGGGGAGTTATATACGATATCGTTCGGCAGAATATTGCGGATGATTTCTCAGATAAGAGCATGCCACATAGAATCCAATATACGACACGTGTTTTAAAAAATTTGAATCTCTTGCATCATATGTATATATGTGTGTATACGGTATATAAATAAAGAATACATATTGACAAATAAGAAGATAATTGTACGAGATAATCATGCGGTGCCGTGAGGATAGGAGACATGGATGTGCCGTAAAAAGATACATATATTACAATCTAATATATAAATCTATATATATATATATATATATATACACATATATATATATATATATATATATATATATATATATATATATATATATATATATATATAAGTGTATGAAAGAAACATTCGAAAATCACACTGAAAATCGCAGGCATTAGTCTCACCCTCAAACGAGTTTCCAGTTTATTCTCATTGGAGAGAAATCCAATTTTGCATAAGAGATCGCATAATCCACACTTCTACGCAATCTTCGATCGATATTCTTAACGAGTCTATGCTCAACATCCTAAGTGAATACTTTCGAGCCGCCAATCAGTTTTACAAGCGTCCTTTACGGAGTTGTGTTAATATTTCGACAACGCTTTACGAACGACGACAATTCGATTGCGAGACTTACCAGCATTTTTTTCTTTTTTTTCATAACAATGATGAATTTCACCTCTTTATCGAATGGACTTCGAAATTTATGATTTCGAACTGGATTCACATGAGACTAACAGATAAATATCAACAAAAGGGTAACAACAACTATATAGATACGAACGTACCTAGGACTTTCCACGTCGGGAACTTGAAGGAAATTCGAGCTCTTCGGTTTTTGCGGGCTGAGCAACGTCGGTGCCGGCCTTGCGAGCAACTCGGCGACTGGAACTTGCGGGCTTCCAAAGCCCGCTTGGATACCGTACAGCATTTCTTGGAACACTCTGCACAAAGACAAAAATTTATATAGTGCTGTAGATAATTTTTTTAATTTGGTTATAAATATAAATGGACTCGCGAGCAAATTATTTCTATCTAGTGCAGTTATGCAGTCTTTTACATCTCTTTCTATTTTTTATATATTTATTCTTTAGCTTTGTGTCACATTGTGTTTCACAATTGCACATTTTTATATTTATATTTATTATTATTTATTTTTTATTATTTTTTTATATTTATTTTATATTTATGTTTCTGTTCTCCTTTGCAATCAGTTAAAGCTAATATCGATAAATTATTTCGTTTCGGTTTCTCGTTGATTATTTAAAACTCACGAATCTGTAAAACACACAGTGAGCTTAATTAGAAAATATTTATTTCATTTGAAGAGTTGATGAACTACAGTGAGCAACGAATTATTGGAAAAACATCTTCCTCCGCCAGTCCAATTAAGCAAACACAATTTAGGTTTATTGGACATTAATGCGCAGTCCTGCGTGAAAATTATGCATGGCTTAAATTTTAACTTGATGTTGCGTGTTTTACTTTCTTATTACACAACAAACAATTGTCGTAATCCTCGAAAAAGAAGTATTTGTTAAAGGCTTTTACCTGCTTCTCACTGCTAAGATCGCCCTAACTCCGATAAATCTGACTTTTTGCTTTTGTTGTCCTGGCACAAGGAAGGAGACGTCGAACAGACTAGCGTTTAGCGTCACGTTCGCTGAATTATTGAGGAACACTCGGGTGAAGTCCTTCGCGAGTTGATCATAGTCCTCGAACTGATCCCGTACCGAATCCAACAACGGCGAAGACGGTCTCATGTGCCCAATCGGTCGCCAAGAACCTCGTCTAGAAACAAATAATCACAAATCTAATCCCGTTGACTGATGGAGTTATTAGCAATAATTGATTGAACGTTTTGCAATCAAAGATATAATCGATTTATAAGAGGAACAGTGAAATCGCTCGTTATTTTATTTCAAGATATTTCTACACACGGATATATTGTAGACTATATAGAAAACGATAATCTGAGGAAATTAATTATCACGTCTTCTCTGTATAATTTACAATATAAAACGTTTACAATACCTATTTTTTTACGCATTCGTTCATTCGCATATTTTTTTTTAATATTGAGACTTTGTTGCCATCACGTTTCTCTCTTACCTGTACGGCTTCGGGATCTGCCCAGTCTCCGCATGATTCGCGAGATTCGCCACGATGTCCTCCAACATTTGACTCCTGGTCCTCTCCTGCATCCTCGCGAATTTCGGCGCTGAATAACTCGCCCTCTCGCCGTTTACGATTTTCGTTAAAATCCATTCGCGGAACATCGGACCTGTTGCGCCCGGATATCCCAATTCGATAAGTTAGACAACGTAAGGGGGATTTTAAGCTGACACAATTCCGAAGTGGCCCGGCCAACGCAACTTTAATATCATTCGTACCGTGCGCTATGACTTTCCTTAATTGTCAATTAGAAGTTCGGTAATTGTAGCATGACGCTAAAATGGAAATTAGCATAATCATATTGGATTTGCCGTAACGTAACTCGTTGCACGAACAACGTAGATTTATACGAATGAAAATTATATGATTATGAATAATAATAAGTAATCATTTAGTACTCAACGTACCAATGATTAAACATTGAATAAAATAACAACCGACGAAATCGAGTATTCGGTCGCGATGCACGCGATGTGCATGCGTGGACATGAAAAGAAAAAGGTACATCTCTTTTCGAACTTTAGATCGCGGCATCAAACGAAATTTCTAGCTCTTTCTAGTCGCGCTACTTTTAATTCGGTATAAAGATCATATCGGCACCTTTTTCGAAAACGCTTTGCTCCCATAGATATGGTTTGTAGGCCCCAACTTCGTCTCTCGTGACCACGGACACCTCGTATCTCGTGATTTTCCGTTTTATCCGTGGACTCACTCGTACCAGGATAAACGTGTGCAAAAAGTGCGACTTAATGCAAGATGGACTGAAGTGCGTGTTGTCGGCTTCCAGAAACACGACGCACACTATATCGTTGCCGATGTGTCTCTTTCTTTGGAGCTGTGCGAACGAAATAAGAAGCTTTCGGTATAAGTTCCCGACACGTCTCATCAACTAAGATTATTCTTTGCACTGTTCGAGCCAAGAGCTATCTCGTCGGAATAAAACTGAAGCAACAGGAACTATGAATGCGAGCGACTCACCTTTTGAGGATCGTGCTTCTCGTAAGGCAATAAAGTGGACACGTGAAACATTATCTCGATACCCCTCCAATTGGTGTAGACAGAATATAGGCCCGTCAAATCGTGCACGGTGTCGAGACCGCCTTTGTACTTATCGAAACCCTTCAGCCTGATCTTGTCGCCGAGAATCTGCAAGAACTCCTCGAAGAGCAGCGAGTTGTCGTTGTTGTCGAGTATCTCCTCCTCGTTGTACTGACCTTCCTGAACATACATCACCCCCACCTTCAGCTCGGATTTAATAAAAACTTGATCGAGCTTGAGAAGTTCTTCGGGCGTGTCTGGCAATTGGCCCAAAGTCAGCGGCGGGTTGATGTTTACCTCCTTGCCGAGGCTACGTACCACTTCCTCGCGATTGTACCTGCGGCGAAATCGAACATGTTTCACGTGTGCTGTCGAGAGATGAAGAGAACTATTAATCTTACTGAGTCATTCGCTTCATTATCGAGATAAATCTTTATATAAATTGAGAAAAAAACTTGCGTGTCCTATTATTAAATTTTAAAATTTAAGACAAAAATCAAGACAAAATAAATAAAATTTTATCAAGAAAATAAGTAAAATTGAAAGTAAATGAACAATAAAGACGTTACCGGTCGGCAAAGACGCAACTGGCGGGGATAAGGCCGTGGACCGTGTAACTGATGGCTCTGACCAAGATCCTGAACTGGTCTCGGCTATTAAGCGTCTCCTGCTTGATGCTGAGTATCACCGGCCCGAGATCCTCGTCGTTCGTGAAGTAATTCCAATGCTCCGAGCCGTAGAAGTACTTCTCGTAGGTCTCCTGCTCGACCGAGGTGAGCTCAAAGCCCTGATTCTTCTCCCATTGCTCCTCGATGGCGGTCTTCTTCCGCGGTACATCGTCCGTATCGACCTCATTTTCTTCGAATAGGCAGAAGCTGTTATCCTGCCGCTTCAGCATTGACGACGGCTCCGACTGCTCCTCCGCGTGTTCGGGATCGGTAGCCTCGCGATCGCTCTCGGTCTCGTCCCAGATCGTGTCCGACGCGATCTGCTGCCGCGAACACTCGATCCAATAGCCGGGTGTCGGTAACAAGTTGTGCGGAAACTCTTGGCAGAACTCATCTACAGACAAATTGATCCTCTCAGCTTGTATCCATCCCTAATTTGTCCGCTTTCTTTTCGCGGATTTCGCTTTCTCTAGTGTGTAAAACTAGAACGAGTGAAGTGTAAAATCCTGACAAAATGGATATAAATAGAGAATGAGCTTTCGAAGTGAATGCAATTGCTGTATAGGGACCTTAAATGCTTAAAAATTCCTCTTCATGGAGTGCTTGCGTGTGATTAACAATTACATTATAGTTATTTAAATAGATACGGCCTCCCCTGTGCTCTTTTTCGATTACTATCGCAACGTAAGATCTCCGCATGACAGATCGTTTCCGACAGGAAGTTTCGCGAACGGTTTTAGTCGTGTTCACAAAAGGTTAAAGCGTCGCGGTCAGGCGAGAAAGAAATCGGCCAGGTGAGCGATCGCTAAGGAGCGATATCGCAAGGGTAAAAGTTATTACATTGTCGTGGCGCGTTGCACGTTGCAAATCCAATAATCCTCGTTTTCATCGTGAAGCGCGCTGATGTCGATCGAGCAATTTCACTCAAAGCGAGATTAACGTTAATTAATCCCGCTCGTCTAACGCCCCTCGGCGAAGTGAATTGGCGGCCGTTAGTACTTTTGTTCTCCGCGGACGCGAAAAGAACCAGTCGGATCGTCCTCAAGGCGAAAGGGGTTTGTTTAGAAATTAGAGAAACAAAACGAATGAACGATAGAGAAACAGAGAGAGAGAGAGAGAGAGAGAGAGAGAGAGAGAGAGAGAGAGAGAGAGAGAGAGAGAGAGAGCACGGAGCAAATAGCAGTGAAGACAAGCACTCCGCCTGAAATCATTAAGAAAGGAATCCGATCCGACAAAATAGAACCTCGAGGGCGAGTGTGAGAAACAGAACGCGAAGGTAGAGAACCTCGAAGTGATATTCCTTCCACAAGGCGGACTCACGTCCACTTAGCACGTATCCCCGATAATATGTTTTTTCTTCTCCGATCCCTCAGCTGCCGCAGAGTTTTATCAATCTTCGTCTTCCTTCCTTCCTGCTTGCCTACTTTGTTTACTTGCTTACTTGATTGCTCTTTTCACCAGCGCGTGGCTGTCGACGATACCGCAGTCGATTCACTGTAAGGTAGAACACCAAGCTATTTACAGACAGGGCTTGGTATCCGAACTTAGAGTGAGCCGCCCGCGGTGCTTCCTCTTCTTCTCCGCCTGTGTCTGCGATTCAACCTAATTGTCGAGCTCTTTGTCCGCTCATAATGGCCGTCCATATCTCAGCGGAAACCCAAATTTCGACACGGGCGCGGCTGGCTGAATTTCACTCCGACCTCCTTCGAGAATCGCAAAGTTGTTCGTCCCGCAAAGCGATGTTCGTCCCGGCACCCGTGTCAAAGAGAGAGAGATAACTCTTAGTGGGGCGAGATTATAAGTCATAGCGATCCGCCGGCACACAAATGAGAATTCCTGCCCGAAAATTATTTCAACCGCCGCGGAATTAGTCCGTGGAACCAAATCGCGGCGATCCAGGGAAACGCGGACGATCGTCGTTTCCTCCGTTATGCATTCGCGTGTCTCATCGCGATTGCGATTTCATTTGTCGCGATCCCGTCGTGTAAGACCTTCACGTCCGTCTCTCGAATCCGGCGTCACGAAGTAGCTTCGCACATGTAATCGTGCGTAATCCAAGACGGGCGGAACCACCTGTAGCTTCGTCTCATACATATGTACTCGCGCAAATGTTGGCAGCTTCGCGTTCGCGACGCCGAGTTCGCGAAAACGCAGCGATTCGAGTGCCGTGAGAATAGAAGGAGAGGAAAAGGAAGGGGAGGTAATGAGAGAGAGAGAGAGAGAGAGAGAGAGAGAGAGAGAGAGAGAGAGAGAGAGAAAACGGCGAGGTTTCGACGGCGACAACGGCGAGTACTCACCGGAGCACGCTTGAGGTGGCAGCGGGAAGATCAACGTGGTCGAGGACTTTCTTCTCGCAACTGCGCAGCCTAAACTTTGTGGTTTGAAGCTGCGCAACTGCTGCATGAAGTCCGAGCACTCCATCAGCGCCACGTCGGCAAAGTGCAGATCGCAAAGTATCTGGTTCTTGAACCTGGGGACACAGAACGACCCTTAGAATCGTTCGTCGAGCAACGAATGGGTGCCTCTCTGCCAAGGGTCGTGAAAGGGCACTCATAAGATCGCGATTACAACGGCAAATTGAACGTCTGAGATCAGTGTGCCAGAAACGGCGACGATATTCGCGCGAGCGTCGTCCCTCTAGAACGCAAAAACGACGAGAGCACGGCCGACCGATCACGCGAAATTAATGAGGCGCTCGAATCTCCGATTGAATCGGCGGAATTGGTAATTTTTCTCATCGACACGTGCAACTTCGACGTGATAATACCGACGAATTCAGCAAGTCTTATCGCGGGATGAAAACAATCGAAAGGAGCGAAGTTTCGCGAGAGTTGGGCCGCTTGATAAAATGCGAATTCGCCGTGCCGTCTTGACAGCCTTGGTTATTGGAACGTGCCGACTCCTTTATCCCGTTTATCGCTCGCCACTATCGCGCGATACCAATTAAAATCATTGACTGCGCCGAGATTCGCGGGGATCGCGATAATCCATCCCACGAGGCATCCTTGGATTCATTCCATTTCTAAGAACACTCCAGCCGGCAAATCTCCTCCTCTACGAAGAATATTATTCTCCTGCAAGGTGTCCACCCTTAAACCACCATATTTTTACCATATTTTTACCATATTTTTTTACATATCTGATGCATAAAATTTAGCTATACAAACTTTGTAAAATTATCTTCGTAAAATGTAGCATTTTTTAATTTTGCGAAATATGAACCCTCTCTTCGCTTAAAGTTTTCGACTTAAAAACTCGAAAGTACGGGGAATGAAACATTTTAATGCGCGGTTTATGCCGGCTTCTCGTTAATATCGCCGGTATTGCGCCGCGCAATACGGCATCCGATGAGACGGTAATCGAACGTCGCGTCGCGGATACGAATCGCGGAGGAAACGTTATTCTCTCAGCTTCGCAAGACGATTCTATTGATATTTTTTTCGACGTGTCTCCCTCCCCTATGCGTAGTGCAGGCCGCATTAGCGACCTGTGTGAGAATTGCAAACCGGTCCGGTAATCGCGTAACGCTACGTTAAAATGTCCATTCCAATCCGGCCTGCGTCTGACAGGCATTCCGCACGCTATTTCCACAGCTTGTGCCGTGCGCGCGTCGCCCCGTCCGGGGATAATAGATATTTTTCGATATCCATCGTGCTCTCGCGCGTACCGCGAAGCCTCGTCGGAGAACGACATTACGACGCTGCGATGCGACGCCGCGCTTTTAACGCTCGTTGAATCGCAAATAGCCAGCCTGAATCGACGGGCCGATGGAAGGCTATATACTTCGTCCCTTTTGCTCGCCGGGCTATCACGCGAAATCGCCGATTGAGCTCGCTGCACGTGATCCGCGGCCGAGCGGCGCGATGGGGTGGCTTTCCGATCGGCTGAGTCTCGCGATAATCCAACGTGGGTGACAGGCGTGTGTGACGTAAACGAATGTTGCCGAGTGAGAAACGCGCGACAGATAGCCGCGCGTGTTCATTCACAGAACGAAATTATATCGGCCACGTAAATTCGGGACGAACGCGCACGCGGGCGTGCGAAAACGTGATATTTGCGCGCGCGAATCGAGGACGGCGTTCCGACCGGCCGAGCAGCGGCTCTCCGCGTAACACTCTCGGCAAAACGAGGAATGATTTTCTACGAGGAGCCCGCGAGGAGAGCGAGTCGTCTCGCATTGAATCTCGCAATCGGCCGGATTAATCGAATTTGTGGTTGTGAAATTGAAATCTCTCGTTGCCGGCATTGTTGCTCTCGCTCGCTCCCCTTCATTTCTTTCACGATTCTGCGTGGTGCACTTCGATTGTCACGGACGTATTTGTCGTGCTCAAAGCTTGTGTCCTCGTGGCGAAGTGGCGAAGGCGGTGGTAGTCGCGCATGGCATAAAATAGTAAAAGTCAGACGGTCTCGCGATGTATAGAAACGGCGGGAAAAGCGGCTTTCGCTGTCGCGATCTATTGACGCCTTTTTCACTTCGGCGAACAAAGTGTTAAATCGCGAACGGAATCCCTGTTGGCGATGCGTTTTAAAAGTGCAGTTGCGCGACGGCCGCTCCTCGAGTGAGTGAGTTTCTCGCGTTACACAAAGGGCATCCCCTCCGTAGCCTCGCGCTTGATTCGGTTCAGGGTGGAGACTGAGGAAAAAAAAGCCAGTGGAAGAAAACGCAGCAAGTATTCCGCGTACGCGCACATATGTGTACGTCGCATATGTGTGTCTCGCACGATGCGCAACAAGACGGCAAGTGTGTATCGTCGATAACGAGCCGCGCGCTCTATTATTTCTCGATCCGTGAGTTTAGATTAAGCTGTCACGTTTATCCGTCATATTACTTTATCTCCAGCCCGTCCACGACCGCTAAAACACAGCGACCCGGCAGAATTTCGCTCGAGTCTATTTCATCGCGAATATCCTCGGTATTCGGCGTCCGCCGCCCGAGACTGAACTATCCCGAGAATTCAGCCGTCGTGGAGCCGCTCGTCTCGTGGATCTCGTTTCATGTACTGTACGACCCGGTCTTTTAAAATACGAGGGCAGACGTGGGGGGGAAGAGTCGAGAGAATTCACGAGGCAAAACAGCACGGACGTCGTCTCGCCCGACGTGCTGTGCGATTTTACGTTTATCATTTACGTTTCTCTCCAGTAAACAGTGTTAAATCGCGGATAAAAACGGTAGCGTCGCAAAAATATGAGACGGCGACGCGCCACTCCCGGGCGATAAAAACGTGCGCTTCCTCGTGCGATTAAGCGTTCCCGCCCTCGGAACGACAGTGATCTCACGGATACACAAAATGCAAGACTTATTCGCCGGTAATTAGCGTGGAAACAATAAAAAAAAATAATAAATCGACCGGTAAATAATATACGACATAACCTGAATAATAAAATCGCAATTTGTGATTCAGCTGCCCCGCGGCGACTTCCAGTACGCGCCAGTTGCCCTTTAAACAGTATAAAATCGTGCACAACGATATTGTATCCGTAAGGGCATGCCATATCTGAAGACTTTATCGACAAATGCGTATCGCTCAATGTGTAACGAAAACGATACAAAAATATCAAAATGGACATCTCGAGCTGTCCATTAGCGCGAATATTTGCGCTTTTCGGAGAACAATACTGTATCTTCAAAACTAACTTTAGAAATTTCATTGCAATCTTCATGTACGGTTTAACACGCTTTGAGACGTTTTGAGGCAGAATCTGTTATTTAATATCGCGCGACACGCGCGTAATGACGCGAGATTATTCGTCGTATTAATGCAAAATGGTATGTGTACGTAACACAGCAAATTTTACAACAAAAGTAAACACGGGAGATATCCCGCGGGAAGCCCCGGTAAATACCGGGGAGGTTTCGCAAAGACCTTTTTCATCCGTCCTAAGCTCAAAAGTCGTCCTCCCCCGAACTCGGCGAACGCCGACGGGAGAAGGAACCTTCTCTCGGGTACGTAGCTGGATCATATTTTTTCGTTCCTCCTTTTATCCTCTTTTCTTCGTACACGGCGAATTATCGGGGAGCAGCGTTCGATTAACGATCATTACCGCCGTGCCGGAAGTCCCGGGTGAAATGGGAACGTGACGAAGTGAGCACGATAATTAAAGGTAAAGAGGCGCGTCCCGGCGCTTCGCGCATTAATGAGGCACCGGTTACGACGGTACTGATTACTAAAGCGTAATATCGTTTTACGGCGCTCGCCGGAAGCGAGCCGCACGGAGTGCGCTCGTACTCACCGTCTCGCCCGCTTCTGATTGGGTCCCGTGAGATTCAGGCCGCAGCTGTTACATTTTAGGCACTCCTCGTGGTAGTGGTTGTTGTCGTACAACGGCGAGGGTTCTGGAAACAATAAGTATAGAGATACACGGCGGCGCAAGCACAGGTGTGAGGAGTTGATGAGATCTGTGGTGTGCGAAGGGACCGATCGCGCAGATCGTCGTGCCACACGCGCGGCATACACTCGCAGAACAGAGTATATCGAAGTGAGAAAAAGAGATTCGTCGTTTTAGCGAAATCGAGTCGCTTCATCGATTCCAATTAGCAGACTGTGTTAAAACAGATAAAAGCTGCAGGTAGACTCGCGTCGCAAAATGTGCCTCTGATAAAAATACTTACATTCCCACACGAGTCGCGCGAGTAGCAAAGGTGTCGAACTTTTCCCCGCAAATCCTTTGTTTCGGACTATGAATAGGAAGATAAATCTATTTGTTTTTTCCCAACAGACTTTATCCCGCGTTTATTCATCCTTTATTCTGATACAAATGCTCTCCCCACACGTTACGCAACACATCACGTGTATCTTCTTCATCATCGCTATTAGAACCTATAGTGTCCGGGAAGACTTGGAAACGATCGGAAATAGCTTTTTGGCTCAGCTATTCCGCAAGTTCTTTTTGGGTTTGCGTTGTGTATTGATATAATAATGCCTACAAGTCGTTCAATTCAAATAGTTCGTTCAAAACGCGAATGGTCTTTCGGATACAAATTTTCGTCGCGAAATTTTTTATACCAATTTTTACACATTGCGTGATTCATGCAGCATTATCATCACATACAGTGATACATACAGCATATATTTTTGACGGTTATTGCATTCTGAAGATGAAATGCTAGATGAATAGAATATGTTCTTTGATTATAACTATTATAATATCGACTTTTGAGATTACGCAGCTTGACTCGCCATACCGTGGCGTTTTGCAATCATTAATGTCAGCACTTCAAAAGGGCGAGAAATATTTCGATTTGATGCAAAACTTAAAGCCAAGGACCTTCTACTACTACTAATAACCACCCTTCCGCGAGGTCGTGTCGAGCCGCCAGGGTGTGGTCGCCGCTCTCGTGAGACACCACACCACACCAACGCACCAGAGGCCGTAAAAAATTCCAGCGCGTGCCGGGCATGGAATTTTGATGTCGAGAGGGAAACGGACGTCGCGATGCCGCGCGCCGTGACGGTTTTGTTAGAAAGCCGGACGAGGTGTTCGTGACCGATGCGATATGTAGGCGGTAATTGCACGCATGCACGCACGCACGCACGCACGTACGCTGGATCCGCCAACGCAGGCTTTTTACAGGGTATCTCGTAACGCTGGAATCGGAGCGGGTTCTAAGACAGAAATAAGTAGTGTCTCCGGTTCCTAAACATCGAGGCGAGACGACGCGAAGTTGAGATTGCATTATAGTAAAGAATATAAAAAAAACATGATAGAGCAAAGGAATTCAGAGATACGATAATACGTTGCAAATTTTTATTTCCCCTTTATCGCCGTATTATTCCTCATTTTCTTTAATAGAAGGTACTTGTGTCAAAAAGTGTTAAGGGAAGCGACGTAACTGATAGAATAATTAATTTGGTTGTATCAGTGATCGATCGAATATATTTCTGTATGTAAAATTATCGTAATATCTCGAATATTAATCAATCGATCAAAGTCAAGTGAGAAATCGATTCGAGTAATCGAATATGGTTGTAGCAGGGATCGAAACGATCGGCATTGCTCGACGGAAGGAGTCTACAAGTCATTTGTCATCGCGTTTACGTCTGTGTAACGTTTTTAATCACTTCACGAATTTAATTATTTGAAAGCCACCATAGCAAAATCGCGAAACATCCAGTAAACGGCGACACCCTTTCGATGCTATCCGCGCATGAAGCATAGCTGTGCCGAGTGAGATCTCGTTCAACTTGTTGTTGAACTAGGTTGTTAGAAAGTTATATGTATATACTGTGATTATATTATGACGTTTTAATAACAGCGACGTAAATCTCGAATAGAAATTACGAACCCACTTCGCGAAATAGTAATTCAAATGCGACAAGTAAAAATCGCAACGCGGTTTTCCTGCAACGCGCAAGACGCTCGCTTAGACGAAAAACGCTAAAGTCGGATTTGATGTGATTTTAATTGGGACAATGTTTTGCGATCGGAAATGCAGTAATAACGGCGCATGCAACGTTTCGTCAATATTACGGAGAATAAAACATTCGTTTATATCCATCCGAATCCTACGTTATTATTTCATATCTAAATATAATATTACAATGAAAATGCCATTTTAATTTTAGTTTTCGAGAATGCGTTTTAACCGGACGCATGGCTGCCTCGCAACTCGCTTGAATACGTTTATTTCTATCGCATTGATTGTTTTTTTAATTTATAAAGGGAGCGCGGAATTAATTCCGTGCACACACACACACACACACACACACACATAAACACACACACAAAGACCGAGTGTCTTCGACGATACGTTTAACGTATTGACTGCCGCGTTTCATTAATTTACACATCAAGCGTGACTGATTGCGTCTAACAAATTGACCAATGGCAAGTCGGTAAGATCAGCGATACAACAAATACACGTGTCAAAAAACCTTGCCTATTCCCTATATATATAGGGTGGGTGGCCCACGTAAAGTGTTACAAGCTAATAACTCTAAACATATTTGTCCTATTAAAAAGTTGTTCATGAAAAGAAATGTTATGACAAAGTTTACTTGTTTTTTCCTGTAGAATCCAAATATATAACATTGTATAGGGGGTTCCATTTAAAACTTTGAAGTTATCGGACGGAAGTGGATTTTTGTTTACGTAGTTAGAAAGGCCCCTCGAATATATGAAACTTTCTCATGAACAACTTTTTGATAGGACAAATATGTTTAGAGTTATTAGCTTGTAACACTTTACGTGGGCCACCCTGTATATTCCCTATATATATCCTAATCGAGAGTTACTCAAAATTTTCGACCTAACACACTTCGTTTCTAGTCTAGATAGTCGTGACTATTGATTATTTGAAGAATATTGCAGTATTTACTTTTGAACTGTTTCAGGAACTATAAGATAGCGAGCATAGTGCTTTTATCATTATCCATGTTTTATGATTATGTTACCACTAATAATATCGCGATCATGCGTAATACGTAAACGGATAACCGCAATTATAAACACAAACAAAACATCAAGCTGTCCAAGTGGCACAGCTGCTTGACAGTTTTGCAATTTCTTCGAATGAGCAACAGTTACGACCTTTAACTAGAATCTTATCTAGAAATTTATTTAGAAACGAATGATTAAGTCGAAAATTTTTAGTAACTCTTGATTAAGAATATGGCTAGGCATATAATCCTGTGTATCGTAACTTTGATTACTCAAACTTCAGTCAAGCTTCCAATCCATGAGAATTGGCAGTCCGCGTGTTGGTAACTGTCAGCAGACTCGACTTTGTCACTTTGAGCGCGCCACGATTCAAGCGAATCGCGACGAACGCATTATTAATATTTATGTACTGTCAGCCGTATCGAGAAAAGTTTAGGGGAACGCCGATGACTGAAATATAAAGTAGCTACGTCGTGATAATCTCGTTACAAGTTTCCGCGAGCCGTAATATATTTCGTGCGAAATATCCAGATGACGAGCGAAATTATTCGCGGCGCGACCGTCGCATGTGATACAACGTAAGATTACGCAGGACGGTATATTATCCCCCCGACCAGACGTATTATTCTTTCTAAGACACCCACGATTTTCGCGTCCCGTCGATATACACTTACGGCTTCAACCTCTCGACGCGTCTCGGGAATTAAAACGTGACTCATGTTCCTCACTCGTGTAATTTCCTTCTTCTCGCAAATCTCACGACGCTAATTTGCCCAAAGCTTTTCGCTTACTCTGTGTTTACTAGCTAACGCGCGCGAACTCGCCGCGTTAAAGTTAGTTGGACTAACTTTTATTTTTAATGAGTCTAAAGCTCATAGCTTCATATTTACACAGTAAATGCATTGGAGTGTACAATTAATTATTATATACATTCTAAATATAATTATTACGTTATATTGATTTTGGACGCTTGAAACTTACCGAAGAGTGGCTTATGCTCGTTTGTGATTTTTAGCTTAGGTAAACATTATCTTCCGCATTCTGAAGCGATGAATCGTTCGAGCAAACATTCGCGGAATAAAATCATGTAACTTTATAACTTGCGTTATAACTTGAAACGACGAGAGATAAAATCGTGAGGGACCGCGAGCGACACCATGGAAAACGTCGATTAAAACCGTGCAACGTGCAGCGGTTGCACGTGGCGATATATTTCTCAATGTTCCCGTCACAGCGGCGGCGGCAACGGTGGCGACGGTGGCGGCGGCGGTATGTACACATCTCTTTAGGTTTCGCTTTTTATCCTGAACCGCGCGACGCGATGCAAATCTCGCCTAAAATATGCAAGAGTTAAATCAAATTTTAATGAGCGCAATTCGCGCACCACCGAGATAAAACGTGTATTCGCGGTATGCGGCCCGATCCTGAGCAAAGATTCGGAAAGTAGGAAACAACGAGGAGAGTACCACACGCGCCGCGATGGCCTCTTTAAACATCCCCTCGCCCCTACGGCGCACACATTACACTCAAGATAACCGCGTTCTTATTTATACAGCCATTTTTTCCTCCGCAAAACAGCGTATCAGAAAATGTCAAGTAACGTGGAATGCGCAATCAACATGCTGCGAAGAAAGAGGTTGCGATACTTCGGCCCCGACCACCATCCTGGTCGCAATATCGACCAAGTGTATACCGGAAAGTTGGAAAGCGGTGAATAAAGTAACGGTAATACGATTGAAGGGAGGAGTCAAACTTGCCCCGTAGTTTCTATCGCGTCGAAAGTATTTGAAAATATTACTTGAGTTGCGTGTTTGTTGTTCCAGACAGGTTACAGTAACCTGAAGGAAGGTAATAGCGTGCACGCACGAACGCGGTGATATTGACGCAGCCTTTATCAGTACTTTAACCTCGTTTGATCCCGTGGCTCTTTTTATTCATGAGAAAACACGAGTGACGCCTTTGCCTTCGTGCGAGAATAAAAATATGAAAAATATGAAAAAACACACCCCTCGAGGAGAGGGAGGGGGAACGAAATAATAACTTGCTTTAATTTATATTGCGTCATCGGCTTAAATACCATAGTCATCGGGTCTCGCGAAATACATGAGCGATAACGGCTCCATTAGAATAGTAAGAGAAAGAGCATAGGAAAAATTCAAGAGAAAGGAAGCTTCACCGCATTTTCCGTACAATATTTATTGTGTTTACGAGTGAACATTCAGCGGTCTCTCGCCTTAGTTTCTTTTATGACGAACTTTTGTCGCGGCAATCTCCCGCGTTATCTTACGACCTAGCGGGAGTACGCTGAACGTTTGGGATTGCATCTCCCTCGCCACTCCTAATTAATTAATTCCTCGCTGTCTACCCGTCCCGTTACTCCCGTTTCCGCCGACGAATGCAATCTCGCGCGTACGACGCCTTTCGCGCAGCATAACCACCACAAATGAAATCTTCGAACGTTCCCCGAAAAGGGGGGAAGGGCAGAGAGCGAGCGAGCGAGCGAGCGTGTAATATCGCGTACGCAACGCAGCATTCCCTTCCTATCCCGCGATAGCTCACTTTTATCGGCGTTTTAACCCTCTCATCTGCGCCACGTGTGCTCAGACAAAGTGGTTTATCCGCCACTGGTTTACAACGTCTGTGCTCGGATTCGGTCATAGTTAATAAAAAAAAAAAAAACTCACAGAGAGAGAGAGAGAGAGAGAGAAAGAGAGAGAAAGAGAGAGCGTTCGGCGCATCTCCGGCACGGCACAAAAGCCGGATTTGACGCGTGAACTCCGAGAGCGAGTTTCGTCGCCTCAGTTGAAGCGACTCGCTTAATTCGCATGTAAAGCGCAATTACACGCACGTGCCGAGTGCGTAATGCAATTGCGTCTGCTTGCTCCATATATGATGCCTTCAGGCAGCGATGTTCGTTACGAAAACCGGAAAGGATCTTGGAGCGCTCTCTCTCTCCCTCCCTCTTTCTCTCAGCATCTCGTAATATTAATTTTATTATCCGATATTGAGTTAAAACGTGGGAAAAACTTGAGCGACGCGATGGTGTGTGCGGAATTGGAGGTAGAATTAATTATTTCGGGCAATTGTGCCATTTTCTCTACGGTATTGTGCACTTGTTCAGCATACATAATAATAGCATCCAGACAATTAATGGGAGAGAGCGAGAGAAGAAGAGAGCTACATCGCGGTTAACACACTTTAACCTTTCCTAGCCCATCGAATTTAACTGAAATCATATACACACACACACACATATTATATATATATATATATATATATATATATATATATATATATATATATATATGTAGAATGTATCAGGTTTCAATTGTTTCATCTTTTATTTGCGGATTCTGTGACCGGCCCGGAGTCGATCTTGCTCCTCGACAAGAAATGCCGAGGCATCGACATTTCGCTTGTGTCACAAGCGACTGATATTTAGAGGAAGTATATGAAACCCGATACACACTGCATATATTATATTTTAAGAAAAATCTCATTGAAGTACTTTTAACCCATACACTCATGTAAACTATTAACTATCAACATGCGCCTTCCTTCATGCAACGCGCGACTGTTGATGAAAATATTTTCGGATTATCGTTACGACAGAGAGAATGTATAGAGAGCATACATAATAAATATCATAATTGGATTCTCTCTGCCGCATATGCACATATACGCACACGCGCATGCATATACGCACACGTACATGGCCGATGAGGAATGATATTAATTTCACAACGGCACAGAGCGCTAACTCCTACAAACAACATAAACCAAATTTCCCAATTAAGTGCCAACTGTTTGGTGATGCTAGGGCGCGTGATATCGACATCGGATCATTTATAGACTTTCCCAATATGTGGGACCGTGCCGATCACGTACGTGGCGCGCATTAAGCAAGACGCGAACGAAATTTATACGGCGAACTCTTGATGCCTATCCCGGATGAATCACCTGTAAGTGGGCAGGAGCGGAGAGAACTTATTACTCCAAGTTTTCAGTCATCCGCGTTGAAGAGCGAAGGAATTCACGGCTCTACCGAAATCGGGAGTTCGCTTTATTCGGGCAAGTGATTGTGGTGTGATCAGGGCGTTTTACAATTAGGTCATACAACGTGTTCCAGAAGGTCCCCGAGCTTATTCGTTTAAAGACAGACGCTTCGCCTAATTCGAGGTCGATCTTTTCGCGGGTGAAATATCGAGGAATCGATAGTTTCGGAGTTACGAGCTCGAACGAGAAGGATTAGGGCTTTCGGTGGATCAAGCTTCTCGATAGTTCACTTCCGATTCATTCACTTTGGACGATTTACCCGGGACGATCGCCAAGAGTGCAAACCGCGTAAATTCGGCCTTAGCAATGAACGCGGTCTTGTCGTCGGGAATTGATGACCGCGGAGCACGGCCTCGGCCGGTCGCTCAGCAGAATTTATCGAAACCAATGAAATTCCCGGATTCCCTCGGGGATACCAGCCGCGGTCGCTGGCGGTCGCCGCAGATGGAAATAATAATTACATCCCGCGCAATTATTGCGCCCGGAATTCTTACGTGACTCGTGTCGAGAATTGACTCACCAATTGAGTGCATTTTTTATCAAATTACTTTGCTAATCTTCGTCCACTCACACGAGCGCGAAGTGTATACCTCGCACCCGGTGCCGGAATTGATTTAACGCCGTTATCGTTTTCTCTCAATAACACATTGTTCGCAATTCACATTTCAATCGGTTCTTTTTACTTCCTCGATTGAATATACTTACTTCTTGAAAAGTGTTTTATAACGTTACTTACTTCTTGAAGCAACGATTATTAATATAGGTCTCGTCTGACGTAAGATCGGAATTCACTTGGAATTTGGAGTTAGATTCGAGTTTCTCAACTGAATCACATGATATACGTGACATTTATGGCCCGTATCAGTAGTCATTACTTGAAACTTGTCCCATATGAGATACTCAAATATTAATTTAGAGATAAATTTGAGTTTTTACTCGCATTACACACAATATATACGATATCAGATTTCTAATATCGATTCAACTCTCTGAAAGATTTACATCTAACTCTAAATTCAAATCTGTCTATCTCACCTGAGGCAGGTTTCAAGGAACTGTTAATAGTCCGTCCCCAAGTCCGTAGTTGTGATCCTACTGAAACATTCGGATCTAACTCTAAAGTCCATATGAATAGTCATTACTTGAAACTCGTCTCAAGTGAAATACTCAAATTTTAATTTACAATTAAATGAGAGATTTTCTATTGAATTGCATATAAAGATAAATATCACGTTTATCGTAATTCAACTTGGAAGAACTTGGATCTGACTCTGAATAAAAATCTGAGTATCTCACCCGAAATAAGTTTCAAGTAACAACTATTAATACAAGCCTAAATTCGAGTACGAGACAAGTTTAAACTAATTTTACTCGAGACAAGTTTTAAGTAATTAATTAATATAGACCCTGAAAAGTCTTCACTAATTCCCGTTCGCCTCATTACATTCTTATGACGTGAAATTCTCGTGTATCACTTTTGCACAAGTCGAATTTTTCATCCAAGTACACAGAGGGAGATATATTCGCGTTCGGGTGAAATCACGGAGGAAGAACACGGCGTGTGTATGGCGTGCCTTAATCACGATGTACGAGCGCGCAGCGCCGGCCGATTATTTGCACCCACGTGCCAATCGGAGTCGCCCTTTAATCCGCGAGCATGCCGCGCCCTTCGCGTCAATACGAATAAACGAATAATCGATTTACGATTGGTGTGAGCAGGCGGATTAGAGCCAAATGAATCCGATACTTGATAAACGCACGTGCGGCTAGTGAGCAACGCTCGAGGATTGATCGACGCGCGATTGATGCTGGCTGAGATTTACGACGGTATCCGACATGCCGAGAGTATCTTCCCGATGGATCGCGGACTCATCTCGCTATACGCCCGTCTCTATAACCCGATCCAAACCACTCGAGGATGCATCCGGTGCGCTACGATAATTGTGCGGCGGACGCTAACGCGAAATTACCGTCCATTAGTTAGTGAATTATTTCGCGTGGTGCGCCAAGTACTAGAAAATTACCCGGCTATAACGTGCAAGAACGAGTGCGAGAGACGCGATATAATGTAAATGATTAACGGGTATATATAAAACGCGTTCCGAGCTCGCTGCTGCAACTTCTGTTAATGTTTTAAGGTCGGCACGGACGAAATAGCAGAGAACGCGATTCCCTCCGTGTACGCGTTGCAACCAAACTTATGACACACGTCCTTGGGGTGAGGAATAGCCGCTGTAAATGTCGCTTCTTCGCGACAAGATTATAAAGACATGATTGCTCCCTGTATCGATAACGACGGCGATACGAGCGAGGTCGCTTCTCCTCCCTTCCTCTCCCCTTCTTCTCCTTGTCTAACCTCTTATCGATACATCGCGCGTCGAAACAAATTGATTACCCTCATTGTTAAGGCGCTCGCCGAGGCCGGAGGTATCCTTCGCGACTGGGGAATGGCGAAGGACGAATTACGTGCAGGATTCAGCTGGGACACAATAAGACCGTGAGTTTTTCACGAGCATTTCGCGTGCCGCGACCGATTAATATTCTGTCGATTAAAGGCCCATTAGGAGCGAGCGATGAGTAACGCGATCAGGATCCTTCGATTGAATTTCCATTCGAGACGCATGATAATTCCTCCTCCTCGTGCCGTTGCCTCGTATGTCCGTCTTCGGCCTCGCGCGACTACGACCCATTGTGTTCCATCTCACGTTTGCAAGCGGCCGAAAGGGACGAAGTGACCCGGCAAAAACGACTTTTTTGTTTATTTAGCCACGTGGCGAACGGCAGAGTAGCTTTTAATGCTCACTCCGAGAGCTCGTCTCTCTTTGGAAAACGAGAATAAGAAAAAGAAACATAACAGCCACAGCGTCCTGATGATGCAAACATGATGTGGAGGGAGGAGGGAAAGCGCGCAAATGAATTCAAGGAGGGAACTCGTGAGAAGATTCGCCGGAAGCAGTGATATCGAGCTGAATAAGTCATCCGGTAATCGTCAGGTATCAGGGATATGATGAAGAAATTGAGGGAACCGACTTTACGGTGAAATTACTGAAATATCTTCATAGCCGTAACTATACTCGAATTTGAAATTGAACGCAATGGAATACAGAGACGAATGTTCGGGAATTAATCCTCAACCGTTTCGTTTAAAGTCGAATGACCCAACCGCTATAGTTATCGTCCCACTTTACGTTTCACCGTTCTAGCTCCATGCTCCATGTTGCTCGACAAAAAAACTAATTGCGAGACCTGCGCGAGATATTTGTTGACCTTATGTAACCCATTTTAAAAAAGTATCGCGTTCGGACAGATATCGCGACAGGTTGGATCCCACCCATTGAAAGTTAACATTCGAGGCATCCGTTTTACGGCGAAAAAGCTTGAAATGGGCGAACGAAGAGAAGGAGGAGGAGGAGGAGTAGAGGAAGAAGGATATGCGGAAGAGATATTCGACGTAAGGAGTCGGGCATCCTTTACCTTGTTACTGCCGGAGCTTGGGACGTGAAAACACACGAGGACAATTTCGAAATGGACACAGTCGCGAGGCCGAGAACGAGCAGGCCGATCCGGAAAATTACATCCGCCGGCGGCACACGAATTACGGACAATTTGTTCGTAGCACCAGCTCCTGCGAACGCGCGTCTCCACTAAATTACGCGAGCCCAGTTTCGAAGATAGGGGAAACATAATTAAGGCAGCGTCGCGCGCGAAATGAAAAACAACCGTAAAGACGGTGGCCGGCCGAGGCGAAGAGCTTGGTTCTTCGCGAAAGAACACAACAAAGAATGCAATAAGCCGCGGATCGATTAATGGCGCGAGGTACGCCTAATAAGTCCCGATTAACGTTTTAATTACGAAAAATTGGGAACAGACGGAAGGTTGCGAAGGTGTATCGCTGAAAATAATTATCTTGTCGCGTTAGTGGATTACCGCACAATTAATGAACGGGGCGACGTGACCTGCAAATCGTATATATGGTGTGTAAAACGTTACACATTTTTCTTCTGTACAATCTCAAGATACTCGGACCTGTGTTTTTTCTTCTTATAAAAGATTGTTTCGTTCAGAGCATCGAACGTAGCGCAAGACAAGGACGGGGAACCCCCAACTCACTCATTAATGTGTAATACGAACTAATATGTACACAGCCGTCCTGTTATATTCGGCTGCACGTTCAATAATTGTCTCTAATTAAATCGTCATTGACGGACACAGTTTGATCGGTTAATTTAAAAGCATTTGTGAACATACGCCGACATGCATACTTAGCATTACTTGTACCCGGGAAAAGAGTCGTAGCCCGACAAAATACGGACCGATATAGTTACGCGCTCATCATTAATTACACGTTCAATAACACACACAAACGAAATTATTACTGATGGGTGTGATCTAATTGTTTGTTCTAAAAGTACCTTCGAGCGTGATAAATCAGTTAATTGCACAACGACACACGTATGAATATTAGTCAATATGTGTGTGTGTGTGTGTGTGTGTGTGAGAGAATGCTCTGCACGTTGGATTCCCTTCACGAGCGAATTCTCCGCCGAATTGTCCAGCCTCGGTAATCTCATTCGAAAGTAGACGACTGGGTTGCACGAATTTTTTTCCCTCTATTATTAATTACGCTCGGCACTTTGCCAAACTCACTCACTCACTCACACACACACACACTCACTCTCTCTCTCTCTCTCTCTCTCTCTCTCTCTCTCTCTCTCTCTCTGTCTTTCTCTCACATACATACACACACAAAACGTGTGCGCGCGCACGGGTAAGACGAAAGTTGTTGGTATTTCGAATCTCTAATGCATGCCAAGGGAATGTAAGAAACGCTACGACTACTTCCGTCCGTCGTCGAGTTATCCCCGAGTTTCTCGATCATCCCTTCATAGAGCACAAGACGAGCAAGTTCGCAAAAATGATTCGCCCGCGTCGTCCCGACCTCGCAATGAGGTTACGAAGCTGCGCGTTTGAGCGATTAATCGGCCGTAATTAATAATTAAAATAATGAATGTCCCGTGTCAGTGTACGGAGGTACGGAGTGAGAACCGTCCGCGACTCAATTAGCGAATGAAACTCGTTCGGTTTACGGGACTTCGAACGGATCAACATTTTAATCTCGGCGCGAGATTAAAAGCAGGATGAAAGCGCGCGCGCAGCGGAACGTTAACGGGCGCGACGCTAAAAGGATTATTTTTTATAATTGATCACGGACATATGCAATTTCAATGGCGCGAATTAAACACGACCCCCTTGCCTTTCTCTTCCTCCTTCTCTCTTTTCCACCCCACGATAAAAACGCTCTAACGAAGAACGTTTCTCTGCTCAGACTGATCATGGTCCGTCGTAAAAGTTCGCAATGAAAATATTTATCGCCCTTCTGCTTCTCTCCTTCCCACCACCGCCCACGATATCGTTAAGAGACACAATTATCTTATTTTGCATCTTAACTTATCGAGCACGGCCGTAAGCTCGGCGAAATTATCGTTCCGATTTTAAACGCGACTCGTAAACCTTCCGACGATACTCATCCACGAAAGGACGAGAGAGAGAGAGAGAGAGAGAGAGAGAGAGAGAGAGAGAGAGAGGAGGGGAGGGGAAGAACGTTAAATAAATATATAAAATGTAATTGACATGTATAAAAATGTATGTATATATGTATATGTTTGTAATTGATTACCTCGTAAGCGATAAAACGAAATAGAACGAGTTAAAGTTGAGTATCGTATCTAACGTAACTCGCAATTTTAATTATAGAATCGCTAAAATGGATACCACGGTGTAATGTGCATTAGCGTATTACGTCCCAAGTAAATTACGGTATACGTTTTACGGCCGCGCTTCGGTATACGTTTAATTCGCACGAAAAAGGGAAAGGAGAAGGAAGAGAGTACTTCACTTTGACATTTAAACGCGCGCGGGCCGTGAATATTCGTAATCTAAATCGACGACTAACCACGAATTAGCACGTACAATTCATATTGACTTATTAATCTCGAGCATTGTGAAACACGACACGTCGTGTTATAAATGACGATGTAACACGCGATAACCTTCTCTCTAATTCCTCATTAACACTTGGCACGATACGTAATGTCAGCTTAACGTTAGTTTATTGACTTCGAAGTAAAGCTAGAATAAATTAATGTTATCGACTGCATTGGACGAGCCGCGATATTATTGTAATGTATCGGAAAATTTCCAAAAATTTTGCAAACTTTCTTCGCTGGTTGTTTCATAAAGCTCCTTTGCTCACAAGCTTAAAATAATTAAACCTATACAGAAACTACACGTCGAAAACACCGTTTTGCTCGCGCAAGAGGCGAGCGCTCAAACGGAATTGAATTTTTAATTTCGGGATTAGTTATCTCGAATAATTTAACGTTGAATATCGAAAGACGAGTGAAAGAAGAGCGATGTTCAACGATAAAATCTTCTGTGAGTTAATAGTTAATGTAAATTTGTCGGAGCATTATATATCGTGTATGGATAGAGAGAGCGCGTTACACATCAATAATTACAACAACGATATAGTCGCTTTATAAAGCCAATATCCGCGTGGAAGTACTCTGCGGAATATGAAGTCGCATATGCGTGAATTATCAATAGAAAAAATGGACGTGCGTGTAATCTGACTAACTATTCGACGAAATACATCGGCATGACAGGAATTTGCTCGACGACGCGTCGTTGATCTATACGACGCACGCGAATTGCCGATAAAAGTTGCGAACGCGCGTACACGAGTCATAGGTGCTATCAATCACCCAATAAACACCTGAACGCGAAAAAGCCGCTTCGAGACGTTAATTTGCGGGGCATCGCTAAAGTTTTCGTTAAACAATCGCGGCTGGGCCGCGCGACAAGATAAGGATTTACGTTCCGAGACACGTCCCATATGATCGGGTCATACCTGTGGATCGTCACTTTCGCGAGAGTCTCCGGCATCGTGGCCGCGTCTACGGGGGAGCAGCAGAGTCCTCGATCGGCAGAACGAGTCCTCCTCGCCATCACTCGCGAACTTAGCATTTGCACAGGAAAATCACACAACCGGCACACCGATCTCGCGCGCGCGACTATCGAACGATCGACACAACGTGTCAAGGACGTCCGCCGTCTCGAAGGTCACGGGAGGACCTTTCAGGGCGCGTGACGAGGACGAGTTAGGTCCTGTTTCCCTGACGACGCGTGTCGCCGTTGACCGATTTCCGGATTCCTCGCTCGATATCGCGACGCGATATCCGCGAATGCGTCGATCACCGGCCACCGCCACAAGTGGTTGCGACCTGCCACCACGGACGTGACACCTGATCGTGCCTGGTGAGCGAGCTCGCAGGACGAGTTCGCAGGATGTACGCGATCGACCGTCCAAGGAGGACGCCAGCGCTCCGTTCACTCGGATATCTCCAGCTAGCCAGCGAACTTTGATATGTCGATCGGAAGAGAGTCCACGACCTGATCAGCGCGTTATAATCGCCCTAATGGCCAAACTCGACGATGTCATTCTTCCGTAAGAAGCACCGCACACCCTTCTAACGGCGTGGCACGCCACCGACCAGCTCGTTGCTCATTTGATCGCCCCAGGATCGATCCTTCGATGCAAGTAAACAGACCAGGCAACAGCGAGACGATTGAGAGGCCGAGCGCGAATTAGGATTTGCCGCGCGACTTCAATTAAAACACGTAGGATCAGGTGGACTGTTCGCTCGCGACAGGTCCTCGTCTCCTCTCAAAAGGATCGCACACTCGGTGGAAGTTCGATCGTCGATCCACAAGGACGACGAGATAAACACTGTTCTCCAGGCGCGACGATAGACTTTCCGATGTCCTCGCCTCGACGGGCAGCCCCGCGGGACGTGTCCTCGTGCGAGAGCTACCTTGACTTCCTGCGTCCCGACGATGAGGAGGACACCCCGCGCACGAAGCGGAGCCGCGACGAGTGTGTACACGCACGCTCGTCCTTAGGCGAGGAGTACCTCACAAGGGCTGATTTTCCAGCCTATCGACTGCCATGCACCCGGTGTCACTCCGTAGGAACTAAGCCGGCCACGACGACGCCTGCGTTCTCGGCCGTCGCGACGCCGTCCGTCCGCGACGCCCACGTTCGATCGCGCATGACGCGACCGTGAGGGCGCGAACTCGTCACAAAATTCGACGTGTCTCGACGCGAAAAACGTCGCGTTTTCAACGGAGAGTGTTCGATCGCAGGAGTGCTCGTCGCGCATATGACGCTCTTCGCTCGAGCTTCGTTAAAATTCTCATTTGCATTGTCGTCGACGTAATCTGGCGCGATGGATCGATGGGATCGCATCAAACTTCGTTGAATGCGACTTTAGTTTATCAAATGGCGCAAAATTCAATTCGTCAAACGTATCGCGCGAGGTTTGGACAAGACAAACGCGTAAGGGAACTTTCGAGTCAGCGATAAAGAGAATAAAACAATCAGCACTCAAGAATGATAAGACATAAAAAATATTTATGACGTTCTCTGACAGATAAAAATAGGAATGACGGACTGAGTTTTGTCATTGATATCATTTCCGTATGTTTTATTTAAAATATTAATCGACGAAAGGAAAAGATAGTCGTCGCAAAACTAGCTCTCTAACGCGACGTTGCCGAGTGCATTAAAAATTCACAAAGTTCCAAGCCGCTCGTATTTTACATGCATCGTCGTACGAAAGCGTCTTTACTGTCAGAAGCGAGATAAACGCAAATGAAGAGTTAATTGGCACATGCTGAAATACGTCTCGATGTCATGGCTTACGAAAATAATATATTCACGTCGTGTCTATGTGTGCGTGAATAATAACCGTCATCTGTCGACAAAATTGTATTTTCTTGCTAATCACTCACCAGTCTGGGTGCTGCTGTCGAAGAAGGTGCTAGATGTCTCGACTGTCATCGTCGCGAAAGTGCCGTCTGTGATCTGAGCCGAGCTGTCCCTTCGACCGCGGTATCTTTGAACCTAAATGACAAAAAGCACACGCAAAATTATTTAGATTTACACGAGCGACAAAATGATTATCGTCGTGATAGAAAAGATCCGCGTTTTAATGAAGTTCTTAAAAATTAATTACTGTATTCTTATCTCGTCGATAGAATGGACAGACTCGAAATTGTGATTATAAAATCAGAATAGTAGCGTAGATGACCAGATAAATTTCTTTCCTTTCTAATTTTATTCTTTCCAAAATTAATACCGATGTACTTGATCGTATTCAGCAATTAGACACGGCTACGACTTTGTTAATGGGAATCATCAAGACGCACCGTGTCGTCGCTCTGAGAACTCTGTCGTCGAAAATTGCGGCATCGTATCATCTCCTCGGTGGTGCTCTGCCGTCGAAATCCGCGCGCTATCAGAATCTCCTCGGTGGTGGATTGCCGTCGTATTATCGGCGCATGCTGAATGCCGCTCGGTGCACGGGCGCAAGGACTAGGATCCCTGGACGAACATGAGGAACTGTCCGGTGACCTGTAATGCGAAGTTCAAGGCTCGATCATCCAAATTTCAATTTGAAATTGTGCTGCTTTAACATCGGACGTTTAGGATCTTTTAAATCTTCGCGAACTTTTAATTTCTGCTTGAATTTCTGCGATGCTTTGTGAGATTAGTTTTTAAGCCGAAAACAATTGTGCAAAGTTAAGTCGATAACAACTTCTCAGTCGACAAAACGACAGCAAACGTAGCACAGTGTTTGCGTCATTCGTGTTGAAAAATCAATGGATTTATGTTGCAGGTACCTCGGTGGCCGACCAGCCATGGAGGTGGATTGCCTCCTCAGTCGAGCTTTCCGTTGTCTGATAGGGCTGATATCTCTCTTATCGACATTCCTGTCGGGGCTCAGATGGCTCTTTGAATCGCGCCGCCGTGGGTAGGAAGCGGAATCCGGACTCAAAGAATCCCTCCGTGCTTTCCGACCTTCGAGTATGTCAACAAAATTAATGAATCTCATCGTCTACGAAACGACTGCGATTTCTTTATATAAAGCCTCGAGTGTTTCGTCCATTGAAGTACTCGCAAGATTTTTCTTTAACGTCAGAAACTTTAACACGCTTTAACACTTTAAAAAACGGCAAGCTATTCTTCATTACGAAACTAATGGAGCTCTAATTTAAATGATGTGTTTTCTGTTAATATTTGGAGTAGATAATAATGAGAGATAAATACATATTGAACATATAGAACCGTGACTTGGGCAGGAATTCCAGTCTAATTTCATTTATCATGCACGAAACAAAGCCGTAACAACAGTCGATACTTACCCCCATCGTCTGGGTCGGGTAATAGAGTTGGCTGGCTACCACGACGTCCTGTGGGCGGCATCGATTCGTCTATCGCTGCCTGCTGGCGTGTCAGTCTTGACAGTTTATTCGGCGAGACTTCTTTACCCTTGTAGTAGCACTATTGAAGAAATCGATGACAGTTATGATATGCGCCACTCTCGAGAAAAGTTAAAAGATTCTAGAAATGTATGAAAGACGGACTCTATCTCGTCGAATTGTATGAAAGAGCTGAGTAGTGGTACGATTCTCATCGCACGAGTGCACGAACATGACGTGCTCTTTCTTACATCGAGCTCCTCAGTCGTCGTTCTCGTAGAATCGAGAAGAGTATATCTGCAGGTTTACCTGCGTAGTCGAATCCCTTCGGGTGGAAAGCAACGGATGCGTAGGTGTGTTATTGACGTTCGGAGAGCCGACCGGACTGGAACTGCCGGAAGTCGAGGTGCCGGGAAGCGGGAGGCTGCTTCCGACCGTCGGTGAGACCGCCGGTGGTGTTACCGAGGACATGACAATAGTCGGCGGGTTCACGGGTACGTCCAGAGTGGCACATTTGCCTTCGACCATGGTCTTCGTGTCCACAGACAAAGTCGAAAAACTGGACACCGCCACCGAGGTGCTTACCGTTACCGTCGACATTTTCGAATCGGTCGTCGTGGCGACGACAGGTGTCTTACTGTCGATCATCAAAGATGCCGACGTCGTCACTGTCGCCTTCGTGTTGGTCATGAGGAGGCCCGGTGATTGAGTCTTTGTCTCGATACTGCTCGACCTGTCCATGGAGTTCCTCTGAGCTTCCAGATGTTCCCTGCCAAAGTAATTTAATTAGGAAGACGAAAATTTTATTTTGCTAATATGAGAGATTTAAGAAAAATACCCTTTCCACCCTGAACAACGTATTATTTAATACTATGGAACATATCGACATGTATAATTTTATATATTGGTTGGAAAAATCTTAACATTTTTTTAATATTACCAGGTTTTAACTGTAACGTGAAGATACTAAATGTAATAAATCTTGTCAACTTTTTAAATAACAATCAATATCTCGTAAAGTAATATGTAATGCAGGACATATCGAGGTGAAGAAAAGAGATAACGTCAAGTGATGCATTCTCATTATCTATACTGACCTGACCGCATTACTAGCCGCACTGTCTGTACTTGAAGCGCTCGGCCTCTGATCGTTCCTGTAATATTTCGTTGGCGTCATACCACCTCCATCGACCGATTGTTGAGATTGCCTACGCCTGTGATGACGACAGTTATGTTTACGCTCGCTACTTGTAGACTGTGCAGTGATCATCGAATCTCTCCTGGACCTGAGGCTCTCGCCCGAACCACGACGAGAATTTCTCGATTCGCCCGAGCCTGTAATGACGTGCTAATTAGCATGACTACACTCATCTCATTCAACGAATAATAACTGAATATATTTCTTTTCGCAATTTACCACCTTTATTCGCATTGAATTTTGCTGTTGAGAATTATATATATTCTTGAACATTTATATGAGATCTATGGAAAAATTTATGATATTCTCTGACATTTTGAAGAATCGGAAAGAGAATCAAAGAGAACTAATCAGAACTCTCGCGCTGGTAAAAAAACAGAAACTGTCGAATGCCACTTGATCACCAGTGCGAGGTCTGGTTTTCTGTTTTCTGCTTTTTTGCCAATATATAAATTTTACTTAAGAATATAACTTTAGAATGCATAAAAATTTAAGGACAGCCATTTCAAAGATTATATATGAAGTTACGTGATACATCGTCCTCATTTCCGAGAGGACTCAGCCTTGCCTATTATTTTCTCGCTTTGTCTTGCTTTCGCTTGGCCACAAAGAGAGACGCTAAGCTGGCACGTAATCAGCAACGTCAGGTGCCGTTTCATCCGTTGCGGAAAGCTTACATTCCGCATGTAAAATATATTAGCTTCCCACCGACTTGCCCGCCGCAAATATCGCGACTCGCAAAACGTCATTTTCGCTGAACCCGCGGAATCAATTCCGAGGCAAGCCCGAGGCAATCGCGAGCGACACCACGCTATTTTTAGAGTCGCATCTAGCCTGCCGCTGGAAGAACTTTCGCGTTGCTCCTCTCTCTCTCTCTCTCTCTCTCTCTCTCTCTCTCCCCCGGCAAAAGTTTTACCTCGTCGTGGCGTAGGCGAGATGACCGTGGGAGGTGGTTGCGGCTGTTGCTGCACATCCTTCTTGCTCCACAGCCTGGCGAGGTCGTTCTTGAAGTCACTGATGGCGGAGTCCCGTCTGGACTTGTTCGACACCTGGCTCCTGATGCCGCTGTCGACCGAGCTCTCTCGTCTCTTTCGCACACTCGCCAGGTGACTGGCGTCTGTGGTGGTTTGTCGCGACCATGGCAGCGACTTGGCAATGTCCGCCAAGGTTTCTCTGCGACAGAGTTTGTTACCACGTCCGCTTTTCCCGGAGGCACCGCCGCCGCTCCACTCGCGCAGGATGTCAGTCAGCTGAGCGAGGCTGGATCGTCGACGGCGTTGATTTGTCGGGGAGGACTCCTGGGTATCGTCCGGTGGCGAGATCGACGTGATCTGCGCCGCAGAGTCCCTTCTGCCGGTCCCTGAAGAAATATGCGTTTCTTTGCTTCTTTTCTCTCTTTTCTCTTACCGTAATTCTCGAGGGATCGTTATTTCTTCTTGATTCCTAAATGTCTCGTTATAGGAAAAATATTATTAATTTCTCATTCTTCGATTCTTTCTGAATGATACGTGATTATCGAAAAATTAATTTTTTATCTATACGCGCGCGATTGTCGTTCAACCAAAAAGAAACACTTAATATATTTTCCGTTTGATGAAATTTCCCGTTGAATTTTTGGATTTACTCTAGAATAATTTCGAATGATTCTGCTAGTGCGTATATTTCATATTACCTTCTCTCTTAAACGTATTTTGTTTAGAATGGTGGGAGAAAATGCATTTGGATTGTCTATTAAGCTCGGGCTTTAACGTCGTTGCGAATCGTAGCGGCGCGCGTTGCAATCCTCGCGGGAATAAATTCGAAGCACTTTCGCGCGAGAGAAGCACCGGATTTCCATAATATGCTCGCATGGGCGCGAAAAACGCTGGTTACGGCTCGAATGCGTGCCCGTGCATACCCAGTCGTTGCTTCAGAGTGGATTCCTCCACTTGTTCCCGCACGAGGTCGTCCCAGCCGTTGCCGCCCTGCCATATCAGCCCGACCTGATGACTCAGGATCGGCAGGTTGCACACGAAGCAGATCGCTGTCATGGTTCTGAAAAAAGGAAGCGCACGATCTCGACTTGAGCTGGCTGAGCGACGAGAGCGCAGAGACGAAGTGGCTTCGTCACTCGCGAGCGGAACGGAAGAACTCTCAACGGAAGAAGAAGGTGCATCTCTCAACGATAAAGTTACGTGAAACCAGGCCATGCCAACAGAGCGCTCAAAAGTGACAATTGATTTCGAAGTCGTGGTTTCTTCGCCGCCACCTTTCGCGAACGAAAACACTCAGCGCGATCGCGACGACGACGAGACGGTACGTCAACGCTTGTGGTGCCAAAAAATCCGAACAGCCGGAGGAGGCGCGCTGGATACTGCTATGTACAGGTGCGAGCCTCTTCCTGAATCTTCGTCGCCGCGAAACCACGCTTCGTCTACGGCCCACCTCTGTGGGTACGATCGAAAGAACTCAACGAGATATCCAAGATAATACAAACGTAGCTAAGTAGAACAACACTCGGACAAATGTACAATAGACACAATAACGCAGATGTAGTTACAAGCGAGGCTGGCGGTCGTTGTAAGCTCGGCCATGTCGACTTTTCAGAAAGATACGCGAGAATAATTCTTGCGTCCGAAACCGCGAAAGTTCTGTCGGTACGGACGAGAGTCGCGAGCGATTCCTGAACTGAATGTTAATTATCGACACGAAGACGAGAGCATATTTAGGTCCTGCGATGAAAATTGCGTATGAGAAGTTTCGCGAATAACTCGACTTTCGCGAATAAAAATTCATAGGTGTTGCGCGCGAACGTTTCAAGACACACGCATCATCGAAAATTGTCACGACTACGTGTCGCGCTCTCCACGCAACCCGACGAACACAAGTGAAATACAGTTGTTTACGCGTCACATTCACATAAATTAACATAAATTTAAATGTGGATAATACGGACCACAAGAACACATCGAGTGAACCGAGCAAGACTCATCCTAGCGTACGCAAAGCTCGAGATCGTCGAGCGCACACAAGTCGACGTCAGCCACCGAGTCTAGGAATGTTACCGCAACGTGTTTCGCGAGCGCCGATGAACGTCATTCCAAAAGCGTGGATGCATAAAGAAACTCGAGAGATATATAATATAATATAATATATATAGTATATATGTATTTATACAATTACTAGAGCGAGAGAGCCGCATGACTTTTCTCATATACAGCACATAATGAAAACTCTTTTTAAAAGGCGCATATCTGATTTGATGTTTCGACCTGTAATGTCGAAGTCTGGGGCTCTGCAGCGACATCGCATGGCAAGGGTTTGGCCGACCTGCAAAAGACACACACACACAAACTTGTTTTTCGTTTCTCCGTTAGAAGCGCTACCGGGTGCGATAGTAAAGTAGTTGATGTAGAGAAGCATCGCGCGGACTCGATGATGCTGTACCCTGAAAAGGCGCATGTGATACCTGAAGAGTGGTGGGAGTAATCGACGATCGCTTCTAATTACGAAAGTCGCGTTGCCGTTTTGCGCGTCGCCGTTTTCTTACACGGCGTATCGGAAATCGATGACGTCGCGAAAGAGACCGACTAATAGAGTATACAGACATGTGATATTGTCCGCAGTAATAATGCGTGGCGTTTCGCACATGTGAATTCGTGCACATACAATTGTTTCTTCAACGATTGGGGGAGGGGGGAAGGGCGGCTGGTTTATACGATACCTGATAAAATTGAGCGCGTTAACGCGGAACGTGCGCGATTTTAATTAACCGACGCGACTGGAGATATTATCGTAAACGCATTTACAAATATCTCCGTGTTACTCTGGACACGTATCCGACGTGCCGAGGCACATTCGATTTAATTCGCATCGGATACCCCGTGCATTAAGTGAACTGCATTTCCGTCAGATACGTGTAAACTTTAACGCCGTGGGATCCTCATCAAATATGCACTCACGTTCATAATCTTCGTATAAATTTACGCGAGAACGATCCCCGACGCAAGTTTCAACGTGTTAATAATATTCCAGGGACTGAGATGTCGCGCACCCGCCACGTGTCACGATAATATCACCTCGTTAAAACTTGACTATTGCGTGGCCCTGTGTTAAGAGAAATCGGCCAACTTCAATCCATTCGTATGCTAATACAGCCGGTCGTTAAGGGCGAAGCTTAACGCGCCTTGTGTAAGACAAATTAAGAGCTGTGATTCAATGGACGAGCCGTTGCGCGACACGGGGCGCAATTACAGCTTCGCCCCCGGTGTAGAACTCCGAGAGCAGTGGACGGAAAAACTACAACACGCCGGAAGCCGGAATCCGAAACAGGTAACAATTAATTAATCTCGCCGTCAAAGCCTCGGGGCTTACTTATGCACAAAGTGACCTAATTAACGATTCACTTGCCCCAATTGCTCCGCTGCGCCAAACAAACGGGCATCGATATCAAACTTGTGTCTGATAGGTTTGGTTTTACTCGCGGATCATTCAAAATAACACTGATTCGATATTTTTTCCATATTTAATTTGAATACCGATTTTATGTCTTCCGTACAATCATATTTTCATGTTTCTAAATTTTATATTTTTGTCAGGTTAATTTTACTTGCGAATTATTTAGATGACATGCTATATTTTATAGTTTATTATTTTCCTTCCATTCCGTGCTGTATAATATCGATGTTATATTTTATATTTCTATTTCCGTGTCTCTCTCTCCCTCTATATATATAAATATTTCGTGTTTACGGGCTTCACATTTTTTAATTAATTTTGCTTGCGAATTATTCGGTTAAAACATGAAGTTTCGCGATTTTAATATCCCCTTTTCCATACTCGCAAACTGAATGCGGACTTTATATTTGTACAAGTTTAATTCAATGCTTTAGAATGATGTTAACAATGTTAATTATTAAGAAACGAACGGTTAGTCAAGTGATTCTAAAGTCTTTTTCTTGAGAAAATGCTAATCTTAAATCCGTCAAAGAATATATAATTAAATTCATAGACTGTGGGACCTCCGTGTTTATTCGCACTTTAAAAGTCGATGAATTTTAAATATGATGAGGCACCTTTCCACCTTAATGTCGCACTTTTATTCTTATCGACGCTTTCGTTCAATACCTGACAACAGTTGTTGCTCAAAGGGAAAGCTCCCGACAGCATCTGCGATCCGCGAAAATTTCTCGAATGCTCTACATAACACGACGCGACATTCTCGACTAATGCGTGCGTCAGGGGTATCTTAAAAATCCTGAAAAAGGTTGATACGAGACAAAGGAAACGTTTGACGCCGTGAGTTCTGACGAAAAAGTTTATTTTGTCGGACATGAGACAAGTCTATTTTTATTCCCACACGGGAATTCACAGTTTCGGGGCATTACGTTCGTCAAATAATAAATTTAACACATATATTAAAAATACTAGTATATAAAAATAATAGTATACGTATGTAAGAAAATTATATTATCACCATGGGAGACGTGTGTGTGTCGATCGATAGCGTGAAATAGGAGTTTCATTTCTACTAATTTAACAGATCGCGCTTGAACGAAACGAACGAGCGACCGTTCGTTCTCGACGATCTCGCTGAAAATGTACCTCTTTAAATAGAAAAGAGTGGGTTCCCTGATACGGTTTTCCCCAATAAACACAATTTCTACTTTACTAACGCCACGCGAAATCGCGCAAGAGTGCAAATGCGTGCGGGCACATGCAGATTACGAATTTTTATTCGCATCCGCGTAAAAGCCACGTAGAAAGTTGCGGTTCGGTGAAACGAGAAAAACCAGAGGATAATATAAATGTGGCGCCGTAAAGAATGCAAAAAGGAAAAGTGTCGAGAATATGGAAATCTTCATAATTAATCCTAAACTTTGATAATTATAATTAAATCGCGGTTACGAAAGCGAATTTCTACACGCAAGTTGTTCAGCTGATTTCACTCGTTTCCTCCGTGAACCTCTCGACCACACTAAGCATCGTTAATGGACTATCTAATGTCACGATGTGACCGCCGCGAATGAATCGTTATGATTAAATATGAGATCGTGGAAGCAGATATCTGGAAGCGCGCGTGCCGAATCAGCCGGACAGGTCACACCGCATCGCCATAATGCGTGGTTTAACGTCACATTGTGGCTCGTATTATCGACCGGCAAAATGCCCATGCGTCATTAATACGACAGCTTTGACATTTCCTGTTTCAACATATATTGTGCGATGTAATGATGTCGACTGCAAGAGCCTTGTGGAAAATGATCCGCATTATGCGGCCATAGGACGCGAAGCGCACAATCGTTTTCAGTATCAAAACAAATTCTCTCTTGATTTACATCAGGGCTATGTATTTAATCTGGCTTCAAATGCCGCGCTCTTTCTCAATCGAAAAAAAACTGAAAGCTGTTCACAGACCTAATTCCTCTTTCATTCCAATTAGCAGGAAGAAGGCGGATTATTTTAAATCTGTGCGAACGAGATTAAAATTATTTCGAATTCTGCACGATTCTGTTCGTAGTGATTCTTTGCGCATCGCGACCCGTCGATTGTTTCATTATTCGCGCGCGCGCGTAATCATTCTTACGTCCCAATTGTGCGGAATGTCTGTAACGCGACGCGACTTGAATTAGTCGTGCAGGCGTCATGTTAACATTGAAATTATGAACGACGGTGGATATCCCCGCGAGATTATGTTCGCTCTTGAGTTTAATTTTCACGCAACACGACGCGAGCGTGTAATTCGAGGCATTGTAACCGGAAACTGACGCATAGAGTGGGAAGCGCAAGAAATGCCGCTACATTTTTCCAAAATTCGTAGGAGGATGCTACAAGAAAATCGCAATGGGAGGAAGTAGAAGAGAATAAAGTTGATTTTGAGACCCTGGAGTTTAAAACCTCTTAGAATGTATAGTAAATTGAATGGTGTGTGGCTGATTGCATACAACAAATTACGAGAGTATACAATAAATTAACAGAAATTACGAGAGGCAGGAGTAACAGATCTCTAATGCATAGAGAAGTATTAGAAAATAAGATCTACATACTAAGAAAGAAAGAAAGAGAGAGAGAGTCTCAGAGCGCTCACTTGTAGAGGAACTCGACGGTAACTCGCGAGATACCGCGCGGAATCGTCGTGATTGCGGCCTCGTAAAAACGAGCAAAGTTTATCGCGAAGAGAAACTCCGCGTGGAGTCCTCCGCGTAGCGGTAGTCCCCGCTGTGCAAATTGAAGGACTCGACTTGGCTCCATCCTCTCGTGCCGCGACGGATCGCGACGCGGGCCATGGAAAGCCTTAATAAATATGGAGTGCCTTAATAAAAACCGACCCTGAAACTCGCCAGTGGAGAGAAAAACTCATCCGGCATCGTTTCGAAAACTCATCTGTGAGCTGGCCTGGCGGCCGGTAATGGTTAGACGAGGCAACGGGATATCCGGGGAAAAAAAGGAAGAAGCACGAGGCGGTAGCACCCTTGAGATGAAATAAACTCCTGCTTTTGCATCCAACATCTTCATCCCGGAATGGAAGTCGCGGAAGGTGTAGATTTGCCGAACGAAAACGAATACTGTCGTATGAGAAATATTTTGGGATCGATGTTTCCGTTTATCTCGTTTCCGGATATCTTGATTGATCTGAATGTATTTCAACTTTTCATTTCTTTGATTATCTTTATTTTCAAGACTACCTCACGTCAAATTAACATTTTGTGATATTATTAGTTTGCCTTTGAGCTGAAATTTGGGAACAAATTTTCCTTCAAAATTCTCTCCATTAATATCTTCGTAACGCGAAACAGCATCGCGGAAAAGTAAGAATCTAACTGGATTGTTCTGTCTTGAATTTGTTTCGTGTTACTTCATTGAAACTCGTCGTCGTTGGATATTCATTATAATTAATAAAGTAGCATCCTGTCGGTACTTAATATTACTTAATAATGACGTTACTTAACGATAGCGAAATAATATTGATTATTAAGAATGCTACTTAGCGAACTATAATGAACACTGTGAAAGTTACATGAGAGCGTTAAATATTAAACGCTTCTGAACGGAGTTCAGAGAGTTGTAAAAGATACGTAATGGAAGTTCAAGAGAACTGTATGAGTTACTGAAAAAAAGAAGCAGCAGAGAAGAAACGGAATAAACTATAGTTACACGTTTCTACGACAGAAAAACGCGAGCTTTTGTTCGGAATAACATGTAACAAGAAACGATATATCCTACACCTCTAAATGACGGTAAAATATCCCGACTTTACGAAGGCGGTGCGGCGCACGTTTTGTAAACTCGATCATGTCTGTCACCCGTTAAAGCTTTCTATCGAGTTAAATATTTGAGGACGACAGGGAATCGATAATGGAAGTATCAATATATGCGCTACACGTAGACGTTTCTATATGAGACAGCAAATATTTAAAGAACATCGTTCGGAAAACTAGAATACATTTTAATAAATACAACTCGAGGTGTCAGTTTTCGTGATGCAGGTATTAATTATCGAGTCTGTATGGAAATACATACTCGTGTTCCCTCCATTTGCGCCTGCCATGACGGAAAGGTCGAAAAAATAAAATCTTGAAAGACCGAAATTGTATCGTCGAATGTCGGAAATGAATATTTCCGCGAGGCAAATATTTTTTCACTCAATTGCTCGATTAACTCCTTCGCCGCTCTTCAAAGGTGCCACATTCCGTCTCGGATTTCAAAGCGTCTCTACGACTCCGCGATAGAGGTCTCGTGTCTCACGCGTACGTTCTACGCTAACTGCAACGTTGAAGGAACACTTTTTCAGTGTCGGAAAAGTTAAAGGGGAAGGAGGTATAACGTCGTCCACAGAAATACGTAATGTATGTTAAATCTCCCGGTGGGTAAACGCGACGTAAACTTGATAAAACGAAAATTACTGCGGCGCACAAACGAGCGAGGTGAAGCGAGATGTAAGATAAAACGAACGGAGAGAGAACAGACACACACTTGGCGGGAATTATACGAGACGAAATGCCGGGTGGAAAACGCCCGGTCTCTTAACCGCTGAAATTGGCAGTGCGACCGGCGATAATTGTTTCCGAGGGGGTGCTGCCTTGAACTCACGAGAGAGCCTTTCGTTCTGGGATCCGCCTTAAGTCTCTATTTTCCCTACCTGTTATCGGACACGCTTCTTCAATTTCCTGCTGACTTTGACGTCCTTCGCGCATGCACGATAGCGGTTTCAGAAGCGCGTCGGATCAAGCCAGGGTCGTCGGGCGAAACGACAGAGAGACCTCCGAAAGTGACAGAACGAGTGGCCCCTGTCTCCCTCGCTCGATGACAAGCGACCCATGATTATTCCCCCTCGAGGGAACGCTTTCCACGAAACAATCACTCGTGATGGACGTAACAACAATGGCGATACCGTCGCCGTAGTCGTTATCGTCGTCGTCCCCAAAGTGGTCTTACCTGAGGCTCGATACTTAGAAGAAATACTGATCCACAGGTGGGCGTTAAAAGATGAAAGGTACGACGACGGCCAATAAATACCCTCCTCGGACAACCTCGTGGAGAAATTCTACAGCGAAAAACTCAATTTCATTGCGGATTATCCGCTTCCGAGTTATGCAGGGCGTCTGGATTTAGGTGCTTGTGTGTAGATAGAATTTATTAGATTGAGTAGAGGAAAATCCTGGAGCTTTTGTAAGCTATCACGATAATTATTGCGATATTAATGAAAGAAAATTGGCTAGTTAATAATGCGCGCGTGATACGGTGGAACCAGATTCAGGAAATAAATCATCATCTCAGAAATTCTTATCACGACTCTTATCTCGACTCGATATTCCGGTATTTGTTGATAACGGATTTTTGCGAGAGCACGAGAGCGCGCCGATGTAGAGAGTAACCGTAAGCAGGAAAAATAAGGAGGAATCGCACGGCGGAGAACACTGTCGCAAAAATATCGCAACTTGGCGAAACATCGACGTTAGAAAAATATCGTGAGCGATTATCTATTATTTATACGATGATACACAGTTCTTGCGTTTCGGACTTGTAATAAAAACATCAATTGGACTTTAAAGCCACTGCGGGAATCTCAATCTTTCGTACAAATATTTCCTCTTTAAACAAACCAATGTTTATCACGATCTACCGCGAAAATATTTTGAACAAAATATCCCAGTTCATTTCGGAAGGCGAAAAGCATCGAGGAAGAATGCTCGCGACGCATCGAAATGACGGTCGGTAAAAAGTCCTCTACTACGTAGCTTCGGAACATTTCAATTTATCCGGAGCGATGAAGCACGCGGATAAGTTATAATAACGTTCCCTCTGAGGTCGGATAGAAGCGGACTCGCTGACGAATGAACAACGTTTCAACGTCTCGCGAGAGAGTCCCAAAAGGCTCGTGGAATAGGAAAAGAGTGGCAAAGAAAAAGGAGAAGGAAGAAGAAGAACAAGAAGACGAGGCAACGAAAGAGGAGGAGGAGAGTCACAAGGGTCGAACACGAAAAAGAGCGAAAATCGGGCACGCTGTTGCTCGATGCCGAACAAAAGCCAAAGAGGGTATCCCCATAGCAACCATTGCGACAACGTTGTCCGTTAAAATGGGAGACAGGGAAAGAGAGAGAGAGAGAGAGAGAGAGAGAGAGAGAGAGAGAAAGAGAGAGAGCAAGCGGTACAACTGGGACGAACGGTGACGAACGGAAGAAGAAGAAACGGGCCGGAGGATCCACGGGATTCCCGAGGGCGAAGGCGGACTAATATCCTTTCTCTTGTACCGACGAGGAATTTATGTTCGCGCAAAGACCGGATTAGGGATCGAGCTCTAACTAAATAAAACTTTTTCGTCACACTTGCACGTACAATCAGGGGCATTTGTGTCGTCCCTGCGATACGACGGTGTGTTTTAAATTGCGCGAAGCGCGGAATTGTTTAAACTACCATACTCTTACCGCCACAAATCTCTCGCCATGTTTTTCCTCGAATGTTTTGTCTCGGAGATAATCACATAAGACGGTAAAATGGAAAAATTTTGCAATTTGTGAATTCAACGGCGATTATACGAGGTCCTTGCAATAAGGTTAATGAAATGCGAGATATAAGCACAATATAAATTATACGAATAATATATAAATAAAATGATTGTGCAAACATGGATAACAATTTGTCGGAAAACATTTTTGATGAAACTATAACAATGCAACGACCACTCAATTAACTGTCAACGAAAAGTGATGGCGTAAAGTTCTAATAATGATCAGCACACGAGTTTGTCAACATGGACAGGAAGTAAAGCCGTTGTATTTAAAATTCCATCAAAATATTGTAAAATGCATCGTATTTTCGCTCAACGTTGTAAATCGCATGCGAGGGGAAAATTCTGAAAAATCTATATTTTATGGGCATTGTAATTAGCATAAAGCTATCAAATACCCATCTACTATCCGTGAGTTATGCTAGAATACACAGTCCCGTGGGTTTCGAGAGAGAGTCACTCTATAGTTCACGCGAACGTAATTAAAACTTCAGTTATCAAATCCGGGCAAAAAGCAACGCTGAAGCCATTTCGCCGTATAAAGATACCGGTCGCGAAAACGGCGAAATCCTGGAAATGTTTTTTTCTTTCAGCTTCGTGCATGTGTTCAGCTAAGTGCAACGATGCGAAACAACATCGCGTCCTCGTCGCCGACGCTTCGGATATATCTTCAAACCTTAATCTATCTCATAAAAGTCAGTGCCGTGTAACGTATGCGCCGAGTCTTCTCAAGTCAAAATTTTCATTCTAAATTAACCATATAAGTTCCGTCGAGTCTGAAGGACTGACAGAAAATTTTCATTCTAAATTAACCATATAAGTTCCGTCGAGTCTGAAGGACTGACAGAAAATTTTCATTCTAAATTAACCATATAAGTTCCGTCGAGTCTGAAGGACTGACAGAAAATTTCAGCGTATATGTAACTCTGCACGCCATTTTTCTATTCTTTTATGCTGCAAGCGATTATTTACTACTGCTTCTTTTCCAGTAGCGAATTAGATTAATCAATACATTGCTTGTTGAAGGAATAAAGACTGTACGCTGGTAGAATATTGAAATAATCGAATAAAAAATTTTCTAAAAAATCCATCAGGTGTATGTGGAATGAAGAAAACGGCAGCAAGTAACCATTTGTAGCATCAGAGAACATAAATTGCATCTCGAAATTCTCTACTGATCTTTTGATTGCGACAGAATTCATATAATTCATATGGAACCAAACTTTTAACTCGAGTTATTACAGCGCACGTGATGGTTGAACCAGTTACCGTGTCTAATTTGTATTCCTTCGACTATGCGAGTTAAATTATCGCTGTCGGTCGCACAAACAGCGTCGAAACCGCGAAAGCGAATTTTCCCGTCGAGAAATGTCGGTAGACGGAACGGGAGAATACGGAAACGCGGTTCTCCGCAGGTACGAGTGGCCGATTTAAAAGTCAAATCCGGTAACCGTGAACGACGATAAAGCGGGATATTAAGTGATAAACAGGTGAGCGTAGCGCTTCAGTAATAATTCAGTAAGAGCTCGCGCGATTAATTAAGCGACCACGCTGTCGCTCGTGGCTCGCTCGTACCACAAAATGTGCGGCTAAAAATACCGCCGCGCAAGAACGTCCCCCTCGCAACGCAAATCCGATAAGGTCCTTTTTCGAGGTTAATACGTTATCGCGCCTTTTAAAGGTGGAGGTGAGAATGAATCGGCGAATAAAGTGACGATTATTATTTCGGCATAAAGAGAACGGCTGTGAATTAAAGCGCCGAGTACTCAACGAGAGTGCACAACTCGCGGAGCGCAGCTGCGCGCGCGAAAATATACGACGCGCTGTTTATCACGCCGCAGTCGATTCGTTCTCAAATGCAGGCATTTCCATTTCCGCGGAATAAGCTGTTAAAGACTTATCGCGATAACGAGTCTCGGAATACGACGCGACGTGTCGGCAAAGCCGCGTTGATCACTGACTAAACTTTCCGATAGTCGTTCAAATTCGCGCAGATTTCTCCGTATTAATTATCCTTTCAAGCGTTCCGGGAATCGAGAGGTCTCGCAGATTTGAAATTGCTCCCTCAAGATTCTTAGAATCGTACCTTTTACGCAGTTTCAAGACGAAAGACCTCATTATAAAAGCGCGCTTTACCGTCCTATATCTACCTTACGATGTTATAAAAGATAAAAGTCACGATACATAATGCAAGCGTATGTACCCTCCGCCGTAGGGAGCGACATAACATCGGGGAGGACGAAAGTAATTCGGAGATGCTGTTTGTCTTTCTGTCGGGCAAATATTACCATTGGCCCGGTTTTTATCTGAGGCCGAGCCAGCGGACGGACAAATATCCCAATATCTTTCATACCTACTTTGAAAAGAGGCTCATATGAACGTCCGCGTTTTCCGGGTTTAAATTTTTCCACGATCACTTGAATTTCAACATGTATTTGCCAGATTATTATTTACAAATGAAAATGAGAGCTTTTTCTGTCACAATTAGACCATAAAATTGTTCTTTATTGTTGGCCTAAATTCGCGGGATTATTGGTGATATACGTTGTTTCCTCTTTTCATATTCTCTTTAAACAGGACATCTCGTGCGAACTGCGATAAGGTACTGCTTCGCGCGCGAATAACGACAGAGGACTCAACGATCTGTCGCATTGCGATTAAGGAGTTTACTCATCAGTTATGTATTTCTAGGATGTTTAAAGGACATATTTTTACTGACACATTAAGAGAGCATCATAAACTCATAAATTCATTATTTATGAAACAAAATTATATTTTTTACTTTGCTACGTTCATTCAGTACAATACTACTTAAAGCATAAAACAGCAGTTTTCCGGCCTACAATCGATTATTACTCAAAAACATTATAGTGAATATTATTCTTTCTTCTATACCACGTTTCCTGATATGCAAAATTTATAATGACAAGTCTTCTATTTTGATGGTATTATTTTTTTACAAAATAATACTGGAATAAAAAATGATCACTTATATTGCTTATACCATAAAGTTATATATGTAAAATTACGATAATCAGTTTTAAATTTCTCACGAACGGCGTGGACAAATCTCATAAAACTTGAACTACGAGTATATTTCATTATAAAGGATGTTGCTTTAAATTTGCGTACAATGTTAACTATTTTGGTTTAAGTGAATAAACTTCTTAAGGCGAACGATTCGCGTCACAGAAGGTGGCGGAAGAACATTTCGGATGACGTCGTTTTTCATTCATTACCCATTCTCAAAGAAGCGGAAACGAATTTTTTCAAGCTTCCGTGGCAAAAAGAAAAATTCGACACTGCAAAACTGTCATCAGCAATTCCACTTGCGCGCTGATCCGCACGATTTTAAGCCCATCGCTTCAACTACTTTCCACACGTAAGGCAGTAACGGATAGGGCTCTCTCTCTCTCTCTCCCCCCGCTCTTCCTTTCTCCATTTTTTAATAGTCCGTTCTCGGATTCTCTTTTATAGGGTGATATTTACGAAGTCGCGCCGTCGTTTAATCCGACTCTTTATCCGCGCAGCAGGACACGCCAAAACGAATCAATAGCGAAAATTTTGACGGGAGTTGTACACAGAGTACGTTTAACGACGAACACAGAAAGGTGCGAGGAAGAAGCACGCATACCACATGGAAGTTCTTCTGAAGACTCGTATACTTTTAACGCCGTGTTTTATCTTAAGGTAACGATATAAATAACGGGGTGATATAATCTGGATAGGTTAACTCAAAATATCGACAACGACGTTAACAAGTCCGACACATGCGCGAGTTAATCTATCATCGAGATCAATGAGGGAGAGACAGAAAAAGAGAGAGAGAGAGGAGAAAAGATAGAGAAATAGTGCCTCGGTCATTATTTACATTTTTAATAATTACGTGTGACGCGGCATCGTTAATCAACGTCGTTTCGTGTTTTGTACCACGGAGTAGTCGCGCGATATCCGTAGATGCAAGTAAAAAAACGTCGATACCGACGTATAGGTACGGATAGAGAGCAATTCGTGGCACTCGAACCACGCCCTCGAAACTGCCTGACTCGGCGCATACTTCTCGATATTTCGATGCTCGCGCGCGTTTTCGATTTCCGGTGACAAGCGAAACAACGCGCAAAATTAATTATCGCCCGATTACGGTAGCCAAGCTAACAACGAGCAAAAAGCGAAACGACGCGGCCATCTGGTGCTTTCTGTGGCCGACGCAGTGCGCCGTCAGTGGCCAGGTCATTTCGGGACGCTCTCATCGAGCCATTATCCTTGGAGAGGATGTCGCGTTCGTACGCTTTTCTGGCGTAAAAGCACAGCGGAACGCACTCGTATATACTGCGCCCGTATATACTGGTCATCCTGAGAGCAAGAGAGAGAGAGAGAGAGAGAGAGAGAGAGAGAGAGAGAGAGAGAGACCTCCGCTCACACTACCGAATGCGCAAAGTCCCTAGCACACGTGTCCCTATAACGGCGTAGAGAGGACAAAGGATGTTGCAAGGTCTCTTAAGATTACCTCTTTTTTTTTCTAGAGAAAAGGAATCGCCGCTTTCGTTCCTACAAAATCGACCATTCTCGCGGAATTAGAGCGAGGAGGGAAAGGTCGTCGCGCATCGGTTTGTCCGTTTTACGATTTCTCTCTCTCTCTCCCTCTAACTAATTCTCTCGACATTGGAATATTTCTGCGACATTGATAATTTGGAAACACACGCGTGATTTATAACAAAAAGTCTTATAAGAGAATTTTTAAAGGATAATAGGAAGTATATATACACAATAAGATTTGTCAATGGGATTGAAATTCCAAGTACGGAAAAAAAGATTAGTTAATTCACACAGCTGACAACTGACTTTAGTTATCTAACCAAGTGAACTAACCAATTGTTATAACCAAGCATTCTGGCTGCTTTAGTTGAAATGCGATTGGTTATCCGTGAATTAATTAATCTTTTTTTCCGTGAGTCACTGATAAAGAAAAAGAGAATTTTGAAAAAAATGCGATAAATAGGATTTCAATGCGTGACTTTTTTATTTATCAAAAAGATATTATTGGATCAAAAAGATTAACCAAGAAAATTTATCTAAGAAAATTTTTGAACTGTTAAGGAAAACGCGTCACGTAAGTATCAGAATTATTCGTGACAATGTGCCTGTACCTGACTCAATTCTACCTCGTGAATTTGCCAACACCTCGTGTCGGAATACCATTCAGTCGTCTTCTTGATAGTACCGGGTTATTCAGGAAGCGCTCGCGATCTCGCAGTCAACAATACATTGCTAAGAGTACAAAGATACAGGTGGCGGAGAATGGAGGCTGTTCATGAAAATGAACGGAGCGCGATTCTGCGAAAGTTTATTGGAAGCTCACCTCATGTTGAGATCTTTGTACCATCCTCGCGTCGAGATCTTCCTATCGTATCTTTTCAGAAAGCGCCTCCCGATCTTCGGCGCGAGTATGTAATAAGCGATTTAAATCGCACGCGTCAGCGAAGCACGGCATTCATGTGCTCGATGTTGCACAGCTGCGACAGTCGTAATATGGGACTTATTGGCGCGCCGGCATCTACCGTATAATATCGATATAAATACGTGGCTATAACGCGAAATCGTTTATAACGTAAGGAAGAAGTTGCGGGAATGTCTTGTTATTTTCCTTTCTTCTTGTTTCGCGAAAGATGAGCTCTGAAGAGCACGCGACGACAAATTCTGGTGACGGTTACTTTTTCATGGAATTTTTAAGGCCGCCTCTCCAAGATATATCGCATTGAGGCGAATGATTTATGTCTTATAATACAAGGCTCGTATTTGTTATCGATATTTCAAGTCCCCCTTATCGTTGTCGTCTTATCGTCGAGTCTCCCGCCGCGCCTGTCGTCGCGAGAATTCAATATGGAAAGGATATACGCTTCGATCGCGCGACCGAATAAAATATGCATATATATACATGTATATATAATATATATACACACACGAATATGTATATATATATATATATATATATATATATATATATATATATATACAAGTGGCGAAATACGCGGTTGACCGCGGCATGTCAGTGGCTCCGGTAATCATTTATCGAAAATCGATACGCGATGAGATTCTTATAACGTTTCGTCATTTTGAGAGTCCTCCGCCGCTTCAGTATCTCGCGTGCCAATGTCATGCAGCCAAGAAGGGTATGAGACACTTTGATGCGCGATCATAAAACAGCTAGTACAACGGTAAAAAGATCCGAGTGCCGGAGTGAGTATTTTCTGCTTTATTGCGTCGTTACCGCGAAGCGACTATTCACAAGTCGCGAATCATGGATCGAACGAAATGGTACTCAAACGCGCGGTAGCCGCGGATATTCCGGTGCGACTCTCGTCATGCCTGAAGAAATTCGCGGATTTTCACGGATTTTTTCTACTTTGCACGGTAGAAAGTAACGTTAAACGGCGCGATGTATCATCGTAGCTCAGTAGTGCCATCGGAGGTAACTCTAGAAGCGACTCGCGCGGAACAAGCTTCTTTTTTTTAATAATCCTTTCACGTCATGTTCTGATTCTGATTGGCTCTCCTTTTCCGAAAAGCGACTTTATTACGACTTAGTGTTATATGCTCGCTCCTGCATCACGTTACTCGCGTAATACCGCCTCGGGGTAATTCATCATGACGGTATCGCCAAGGTATCGCTACGGAATCTGACCTCGCCATGGCACGCCGTTATTGCGGCGAGATAAACGATTTTCAGCCATCGTCACCGATACCCAATTTTCTTCAACGACCTGTTCGGCACAATGTAATGATGTATGACCAAACGATACACGATGAAGCCGGTGGATCATCGAGAACCGCTCCGGCCGCGAAGGGGCGAAAAATCACCGACCTTCGTCACGACCGCGAGATCGGCTGGTCCGGTAAAAGGGTACTTTCGTGCGCACAGGCCGCAATATGCGCGATCCTTAGACACGGTAAAGCTCAATGGCGTATATACGAATCGCTGTACGTAGCGTGAGCGAGCTTTTAACCCAGCCTTTTATCGCCCCCTGTCACCGTTGTCGCCGTCGCGTCGTGTGTAGGCAGCGAGACCTTTACTCGATGCTCGCAGAGGTATGAATTCCCACTTTCCCGACGCCTTGCCGATATACCTTCTCGCCTTTGAAAATGACGTTCATTGTCCTAGCGCGATACGGCCAGGTACAAAGAGAAGAAGCGAGCAGAAGGTATACGTCTGACGGGAGCAAGGAGCATGTACACGTGAGATTTCTCGCGACCCGATTCGACTGCGCGACGGCAAATAGATAAGCGACGGTGTAAAGCTGTGGCAAGAACGGAGGATGTATGCCCAGGATGCACTTTTGACACTTTGTAAAAGCCGCTCAGCCCTTAATCAGGCTGCGAAATGAAAGTGCTTCCTCTCTCTCTCTCTCTTTCTCTCACTTCCTACATGCGTTTTCTTCATTTCATCTCAACCTTTGAAGAAGAAGAAAGAAGAAAAGAGCGAGAGAGAGAAAACGGATGAGGTACCTCGGGAGAAGAAATCCAGCGAGATCTTCGAGAACAATACCGTAACGTGCTGCGAGTTGGTCTCGCGTTGAATATTAATATCCGTAAATCGCGACTTTGAAACTATCACCGCGATTCATCTTCCTGACTTTTGGACGAGGACTCTTACCGAAGACGTAGCAGCAATGCACTTTACCGTGTGCTCGGAAAAACACAAAATTTCTATCGAAACCGATGGATATAAACTTATACAACGTGGTATTCGTGTGTTGCTTGTCTCAAAAACCGCGGCTGCAAAAATAATAACGAAGATATTATTTTTCGACGAGGAAAGAGCGCGCTTTGTATGTTCTCTCTTTCAGGGAAGCTCCCGGCGTGCCGTCTTATAATACGCGAAATTTGAACGGCGAAAAGGAAGATTCTCCTTCTCCCTTCGATAATTTATCGATGCCTCGCTCGCTCGTCGCTGTCGAAATTTTCTCTCCGTTCACCACTGACAACGTAATTTGTCCGGGCACATATTTCTCAAACCCGGCAATATCCTTCCGCCGTCTGGCGGGAAATTGCAACGACGGTGATTTCGTTGGTTCTCACTCAACGAAATTATCGGGCGGGCCGGGAGACGTTTCGATGGAAAATTTGCTCGGCAAGAGAGGAACGCGGCCCAATTTCGGCTCTCACTACACGAAAATGAACGACGGAAACATCTCACAGGTTTCCTATGGTCTGCGGAAGCTGTTGAAATTTTTAGCCACGTCCGCGTAAAGAGGACGGGCTCGCATTATCCTACGGACGCCGGGCTACTAGGTGTCGCATTCGTACTTGCAAATTGCGCGGCCGCTCGTAGCCTAATCGAATTTCGGCTCAATTTCGTACACCGCGTCCCGGGAAACTTTAGCATTAACCCGGAGGAGAGGGATTTTAGCGAACACGTTTCGCTTTCGCTCAGCTTTCAGTAAAGCATTTATTCCGGTCTGTTACCGGGGTAAAATTACGCGCTTTGAGCAGTACGCCCGCGTACACGCGACAAAAGTATCCTTCATAGTTATTGATTATAGATTTATGTGAATTGCACATTCCAGATGCACTTAAAGCGTATAAAATTTATTAGAATCCTCTTGTGTTTCTTGCTTCTTAATATTACATATTATAGTAAATATACAGGGTGTTCGGTAACTGATCGAGCAACCACCGTGTACGGGTAGAATGGGTCAAAATAATCATAAAAGTTATATACCATTTTGAAATTCTCTCAATATTTATTCCGTAAAAGTCTCATACCTTTTGCGATATTCGCAATAATAGCCGAGAAATTAATTATAAAGATTAATTATAAAAGATTAAGGAAAAACGCACGCTGAATGGTTGAGGGTGGGATACCCGCGGCCTAATTAATATAGCGCATAATTAATACAGCGCACATATGTTGGCGCGCGGTGATTGGAAAAACAACGCACCATTGCCTATATTTATATCGCTGCACTTCTACATCTCGCTTCGGCGCGGTGCGGCAAGACGTAGGATCAGAGCGATATAAAACGCACGCTGACATCTGCCTGCTATATTATTGGGTCGCAAGCGCTCCTCCCTCAACCTTTCAGCGTGCGTTTTTCCTTAATCTTTTACAATTAATTTCTCGGTTATTATCACGAATATCATAAAACTGTATAGGACTTTTATATTTAACTCAACCCATTCTACATTCCCACTTAATGTGATAAGGAGAGTACATAGAAAAAGCATGAACTAAATGGCGCGCGCGTCCTAGTATGTTGCCCTAGTGTATAAAAATAACCAGGACGGATAAATTTATCGGTTTTCAGTTGATCTACGTATGCAGCTCGCGTAGCCGCTTGTACGAGGAATCAGCCGCGCCGTCTGGCCACAGCCGGGGAGTTACTACTGACGGCGGATCAGACACGTAGAACGGCGGAAGAAACGTTGAGGCAGGTGGAGCGTAACAGCGATAGCCGTTACTGCAGGCACCGAGGTAATATCGATAACTCAATCGACACGACTGCAGTGCGCGTCCGCGCGTATAACGGGATCCTCGCTCGGCAGGACACTCAGCGTTAACAGGATACTCGTGCGCACAGCGGGATCCTCCTCCACTTTCTCTCTCTCTCTTTCTCTCTCTCTCTCTCTCTCTCTCTCTCTCTCTCTCTCTTTCGCGCAATCCGACTGATTAAATCTAATTAAGACTGCCTCGAGGAGCTCGTTAGCGAGTCGCTATCAATACCGCGCGATGCTCATCGATCTGAGCATTCCAACATATTAGTTCCTGTCCTGACCTGGAGGAACCGGTGGTTCAGAGCAAAATAATTGATTGTTGCGGGCTGAACGCGCGCCAGCGATCCGAGGCATCTAAGATCTCGTGTAGTCTCATGGCGCGACGGTTGAACTAATTAGAAATTCATACTGCGTTTCGGAGAGAGCAGAGTTTGCACGTGTATAAATGCAGCGAGAGTCGGCACGCCTGAGCCGTCTACGTTACTGTCGAGGAGTGATCCAAGACCGAGGATCCAAGGTATACCGAGATGTATCAAGTGCTTCATAAGAGCTGTCTATATCTTAGTGTAGATCTTGTTTGAATAACTAGTCAAACATAAAGTTTGCGTGTGATTCAATAAATATGACACATTAACTAATTCTGTTCTATTCTGCAAAAGATAACATCTTAACTAATTCTAGAGATAACACACATCGCATCTCATTAAATAATCACAGATACACAAATTCGCTATTTTCCGAAGATTTCAAGGGAAACATGATGATTCGCGACATATAAAAAAAAATAGTCCTGGAATTACCTCTCGATTCTTTTTACCGAGCACTTATTATTACTCGGAGAAATACGATTCGGCTGACTAAGGACTACGAGTCGGGAATTATAACGAGGGCAACGGATCCGGATCTTCGATATCGGAAAGTCAGAGCCCGGAATGAGGTCTGTCCAGTGTTGAGCATTAATCGCTGAAAATTTTCTCCGACTAAAATAATCGGCAAGTCAATAATTGAAATTAATCAATCGTCATAAATTTAATCATGGATAAGTTTAATCAGTTGATGAAATTAATCGATTAATCAATTGATGTGATCAATCACATCAAAGTTTGATTAGTAATTAATTTCATCGGTCGATGAAATTACTTGTGATGTTACATATGACGACTGATTAATTTTGATTATCGATTTTCCGATTATTTTAGTTAAGGAGAATTTTAATAGTGCCTAACATCAGGCATGTCCTCGCCATCTTCTCGCTTTATCCTTTCTCATCCGCTCGTACCAACTGGACATCACAAACACGACCTGTCTAAAATATCAAGACGCGCGATCACGGTGGATTCACAAACTGGACTCTGCAAGCTCCTTTGTTTACATCCAACCTAACGTGTAACACATTGTCTAGGATAGACTCGGACAGGCCCATTTAGCGTGAGCCATAAACGTGCGTTGTCGGGATTGCGGGCAACTGTTATCTTCAACGATGCGATCTGACTCGACGATTGCTGCAGTATACGCTCTGCCCCTCTCTCTCTCTCTCTCTCTCTCTCTCTCTCTCTCTCTCTCTCTCTCTCTC
>NW_022639523.1:936711-946011 GCF_010583005.1 Odontomachus brunneus
CTCTCTCTCTCTCTCTCTCTCTCTCTCTCTCTCTCTCTCTCTCTCTCTCTCACTCATGCATGTCGCGTTTGACCGCAACAACAATGCGTGGCTCACAAAGCTGGAGCGCAAAGTAATAATAAATTGCGAAACAAGCGGCGCTTTGTGGATAACACGAAGTTTGGGACGCGCGTATCGGGGTTTCTGATATAAAGCAAAATATAAATCGGAACAGCTAAAGCAAGCTCGACGCGTACAAATCACGTGGCTCCGTAACGATCCTTGTGATTAGTGCGCGCACTGTTATTTGATATTAATTTTGCATGGCTTAGCAACATAGCCCGATGGCGGAGGTAAGCGGCGCACAAACGCTTTCGCGTTCAGTCAGAGGGGATGTCAGCGACAGCCGAAGTCTAAATCGCTCTGTATACCATTGTAAAGTCCCGCTTTCTGCACGTGGCATTAATTCGGTCTACGAGGGAATGCTGAACTGTGAAATATCTGAGCGATCGTTAGCGACGACAACACGATCATCGTGAAATCGTTCTTTACGTCGCCGTCGATTAATTTATATCAATGATTAATTTATAATCGCTCGCGCGACTTCGTTTATTCTCCGTCGCGAACTCGCCTCAAAATTCGCGAGTAGTCGCAAAGATACGTTACGATGGGACGAAAAACCTGCCTTGCATTGGGCGTCGAGACAAAGAGACGGAAAATTTGCGCCATTTTTTGGCGAGTTCAAGCAAAAATATTTTCTTACCGATAATGTTCTTCGTATCGTGAAAAATTTCCTCTATTTTTCCTACGTTTCCCGCGACACGACGAAATAATAATCAGAAAGATATAAGACACGGTGTTTTGCTGTTTTACTTTGCAGTTAGACTCTATAATGCTACTATTGTACGTGTAGGCGATGTACATGGAATATCTATTGAAATGGAATGATCGTTTTAAAGGTTACGTTTGTTGGGTTGCGTACCTCCACGGTATTGCAGATATGTAACACATGTTGACCTTTAAAGGCCGAAACAGTTATTTACACTTTAACCTCAAGTCTATAGATCTAATGAATATTAATATTAATGAATATTAATTATTAATGTAATAAATATTATTATTTATATATGGATAATAATTTAATATAATGAATATTATTTCTCCCATTAAGTCTCCCATTCAACCACGGTTTTCCATTCTCACCTCTCTTCTCACTTCATCACGTCTACCTACGCTTCCTATGAATCGATGCAACGCACAGGAAAATACATTTTCTCTTTAATTACAGTTAAAATTTATCTGTGGAAAACTAAATGCAGAAATAAATATGCATATTATCGTCATGAGGCGAATATTTTTCTCTCATATTCCACGAACTATCCATCCACGCGGTTGTATTCGCCGAGCACTAAACGAGAAGTGTGCCAGTTATTACTAAGAAGATTACTATCCCTCGCCCGCTAGATTTCCTCATATGGCATCTCTGGAATTCGATCGAGCCTTCCCACGAGGATCCCCGCGATACACGGCCGTATTTCGTGGGTGGAAACCTACGCGTATTCTGTCTTCCGACCAGATTAACCGTATATTGCACAATTCGTTTATTACGAGAGAAATTCCTCATTAATGAAATGCAGCACGGGTATCGAACGCTTGCGCGACTTCGCGCAGAAAATCGTGCACCGTGATCCACATGACGGAAGAATTTGTGCGTGTGCGGTTTTGCGCCGAGCAAAGGCAATATAGGATAAAACGTCCAATTATTGACATTCTCGTTGCACGTGTTTACCAAAGAATCAATTAAACCTTAATCTGAGTTTGTCTTTGTCTGAATAGAGTTCAAATTCAAATTCAATCGACGTCGGTGGAAATGTACATTAGTCATTGACATTCTAAAAAATCTGGTTTTTTTGCAATCAGCATTGCAATTAAGCTTCTTGCCTGCACTCTATGATTTCAAATAAGAATCTTTTAATCAATGTAGAAGACATTAAACAATTAAAATTTTTAACTAAAGTAATCGGCAAATCAATGATCAAAATTAATCATTCATCATATATAAATTCACATTTCGTCGATTAATAAAATTAAACAAACTTTGATACGACTGATTATACAAAGATTAATAATTAATTAATAAATGAAATTATTTGCGATTTTATATATGACGATTGATTAATTCTGATTATTGCTTTGCCGACTGTTTCAGTTATAGATAATTTTAATCGATCAATGCCCAATACTGTTTTTGATTAACTTTACAAACACAAACTTTAAGACATTAAAACTTTAAAACTTTATTTACTTTTGTTTTACTTACAAATAACACTGTGAACAAATGTCGCTAATCGCAAAAAAAAAACCAAGTTTTCGTAGAGCACCGATAACTAAGGGGGATATCATTAATTGGTCGATAATTTTACCCTAGATTCCCTTAATACGTACGGCTCGTATAGTTTTACGTTACTGGCTTTGCGCATTGTGCGTGCGTGCACACGTATACCAATTGTGTGTGCGTGACCGTGTATACCAATAACGCGAGGCATATTATTAGGCACGTTGCAACGTTGACCGGCCGATCGAGCCCCAATCGAGATAATGGAGATAACATATGCGAGCACGCCCAACACGCGTGCCGGATATGCGCGGCCGCATCGTTTATGCGAGTACCAAAACTGCCGCATAATTTATAGCGCCGCTCTCTCTCGCAGTATTGCAATCGTGATGCAATTGCTTATGCGTCGACCTCGAACGACACAGCGCTTACGTGATGCCCAAAGGGCATTTCCTCGCGCAATTTACGACGAATACGAATTACGCGCTCTCTCTCGCTCGCACACGCAGATAAAACTGTAAGATGAAACTCGTCTCGCTTGTCTCGTTTGCGAAAATTCGCGTCTTCGCGAAACGTCGCTCATCAGCAACGACTGCAACGTCTCAAAGTGCAATTCGACGATACGCGGAATGATTTCTACTGGTGGATGAATTTATCCGGCCAACACATGCGTGTTCGTGCGAGAGAGTGAAAGTACGCGCGTAATCTAACTAACCGTGAATAAACTGCGGGAATAGTATTAAACTGTTTTAGAGTTAATCGCGTTATTGGGACCAGTGATGCGAACAATATGCACGGTGTAATTAATATGTTGCCCTTCTGTAATTAATATGTTGTAATTATAACGCGCATCTAGTAGAATTTTCGCTGGCACGTTCATGGTTCGCGACATACCAGCGTCCGCCGTGGCGCGTCAAAATCATGAATTCACGCGTATCGTCATCCGGACTTCAAAGGACCAGAAATAATCGAGTGTTGAGTACGTCCACGTGGCTTCGATCCTCGACACGCGCGCGCATTGGCTCTCAGAAATCTTCTCGTGTTCATTGCCGAATCTCGTATTGACCGGGACGTAATTTAGCACGTGTTGACATTTACCTCAACTCGAATTGCACAGTCGTTCGTGGTCTGGCGTAATACGAAGGTGCTCGACATTGTTGTCAAGCATGCACCGTCATACCAGCAGCTGAAGATCGCGCCAAATCTTTCGTAGACAAACGTGAACCGTTCGGACTATCCCGAGCCGCGGTTAGCGGTTTTCGCGCACGATGGAAGCTGCTCCGACTTCTCGGCCACATGAATCACCGCGGAAAACACGATATCATGGCCGGAGAAATTTGTTTCAATCTGGTGTCATGCGAGCGTCACCGCTGACCTGCTTTTTCCGTGCGTTGCGAATCGCTACGAGGACGTCGAATACGGAACTTTCGCGTGTACGGCGATCGCATCACGATCCTGATACGCCTGATACGCCGTCCATGAAATGCGCAAGCAACGTACACCGCTCCAGGCACATTGTTTCTAAACAAAGTCACCCGCCTTGGCACAATGCCGAGCGTTAACAAAGGTTTCGGAGACAAAACGTTCGCGAAGGAAGATTGGATTCCCCGTCGCTAATTCCGCTGCCTTTTGAAAACCCTTTTAGGCCTCGCTTGACAAACACAAGCGCGACATCTCGCTTCGATTACCTCATTCCTGCATCACTTGCCATTTAAAAAAAGACCGAGCAACCAAATGAGCGAGATACTCGCGACAGTCTGCGAGTCTGGACGAGGAGCGCGCACCGGTTGATTTTCATATGATACCGACGTCAAACTACACGCGACCGCAGTGCGATGTTAGTCAAGTGAAACGAATGTAAATCGCATCGTGAGGTCCAAGATATTGGGTGTTTACGATAATGTCATTGCGAGTTAGTTCTTTTAAGAGTGGAATATATGATAGGCACAACCATCTCCTACCGTCATAATTTATGACAACTCAATGCTGTCCGGTAAACCTCAAGTTGAGTTAACAAGCGGGCGACAACGTGCGAGATGCGATTGTGTCTCATACATTGTCGTCCGCTTGTTAACTTAACTTGAGGTTTACCGGACAGCATTGAATTGTCATGAATTATGATGGTAGTGGGTGCTTGTGCCTATCATATATTTCAGTCCTAGAGGAACTAACTCGGAGGACCATTGTCGTAAACACCCATTGGATGTAGTATTTATACAGAGTGTCTGATAAGTCAAAGTACAACCATGTTGTATAGATAGAACTAATCAAACTGGACGAAAGAGTCTTGTATCATTTTGCAAACAATCACATAAAATTTTGAGTTATTAATTAAAAAAGATTGGTAGATAATAATAAAATAATGGGCGTGACGGTAGGAAGAATATCCGTTATGTATTTTACATTAGAACTAAACAAAAGTGCCCTTCATCATTTTGCAGATAATCACATGAATATTTGAGTTATAAATTATTAAGGAAGATTAGTGAATGATTGTACGCGATTCTTCACCAACCTTCTTAGTTATTAACTCAAAAATATATGTTCTTATTTGCAAAATAATAGAGAACTTTCAGTTCAATGAGTTTTATTTACACCAGGGTTGTGTCTCGAATTATCAGATATCTTGTATGTTATTCGTACAATATTTTTTGACGTCCCAAAACAATTTCTAAACATCTTCGTGAGAAATCAACGCGCGCCTGTCATGATTATAGAATTGACTCTTTTCTCTCATTAAACGACCTTAATCGAAATTCTAGCCCTACTAGCCTTTCGACTTAAATTTTTTATATATTGTGAAGGACAATGTGTATGTCTAATATACATGGAAGCTAAAGTGTTACTTAACGCAGAAAACGTACTAAATGCCACTTGTAGGTTCTAAAGAGGGAGCTCTCGGTGCCAGTTAATAAGTTAAATAGCAATGGAAGTTAAATAAAAAGAAGCTTCAAAATTATCAAATTAAGAGTTAAATAAAGTACTAAGGTAGTAAGATCAGTACTAAGAGTACTAAGATAGTAAGATCAGAATTTCGACTCAAGCCGTTTCGTGTGACATTTTCAAAACGTAAATTCTATCCTGAATATTTTACGCAACTTTCTTTTATATTCTACACGAAGAAGATAATCGCACGAATCATGCCTTTTTAAAGCTGCTCTTTCCCTCTTGATTTTAGATTCTAGCAACAATCTCGCGACTTAGTCGCAATTACAAACAAATATGTCATTTTATCCAAAATTCATCGTGCGGATAGCATTACTGGTAAATAAGACAACACTCGCGTGCGTACACGCCTCTAAACGAGATGAAAACTCAAATAAAATATGGACCATCGTATCAGCCATCTTTCGTCGTAAACGTCAGCTGATGGCAGCTTCCAGGATATTTGCCGAAAGTGCCATACACGCCATTCAAGAAGCGCAACAAGCATCACCCGCGCGTCCTATCATTTTTCTCTTTCTTTCTCTCGCGCGCGTAAGCTCCTCTTCTCGCGCTTTTTGCGGGATTAAAGCTCCGCGCGTAGACGAGATAAAAAGAGAGAACGCCTCCCCGAAGAATGAGGGATAACCTAACGAAATATTTACGAGACAAGCCGCGTTTACGTACGAGTAGCCTGGAAAAGCGCGAGCGGGGCCGAAAGTTCAAGGTCGTCGAGACGCACCTGTCGCGCGCTTAATGATTCCGTTTCGGACGAACGAACAAGCGAACGAGGGACTCCCGAAGCGATCCGAACGCTGTTTCTGACGTTTCAGCGGCTTAATGGATCAATAAAGCGCACCGGAGTATCCACCGAGAGTTCGGGATCCATTTTTAAAAGACGACCACACACGCTGTACCTGCCGCCATCGTCACTTTCAACCATCACCGCCGCGCACGCAAGCGGGGGAATTATGTCGCGGCACCCTCTTGTCGTCCCCATGGCTGACCCAGCGCGTTCTCTGACGATTTCAGCAAGAACCCTAACCCTCCTGATCTTTCCCTCGTAGATGCCGAAAAGGGATGATAATATCGATTTCCAGCCGCTGTTGGTTCTCTCTTTTTTCTCCCGCCTCTCTCACTTTTCCTTTTCCTTTCTTTTTTTCCTCTTCAAAGGATGAAGGGTCGGCGATTTTTGCGCCTTTCAGCGAAAACGATACAGGATGATGAGGGGGCCACGATGATTGGTTGTTATCGATACACGGGACTCGGAGAAGTCGAGATCGGTGGAGACTTCAGCACGCTTGGATCGAGATCGACCGTATGCGAATAAGTCGCTCCTTAAGAATTTACACTATTTTCACGAAGACTCCAAGATGGAATTTTTTATTTTATTTCGCGCTTAAATCGAGCTAGCATTTCTCTTAACTGTCTCTCCACGAGAAGGGACGGTAACCGTGGCGGTTGTCGAAATCACTTGGCGTGTGTAGTCGACGCCGCTGCGAATAAAGTCTGTCTGTTTCAAGGTGGAAATGGACCGGATGAGAAATCCCGACAAAAGCGCGAGTTCGCGCGTCGGCGTGAAATGCGCGAAAATACGAATAGCATCGCGAGAACGGAAGCCACACAAATGCTAATTTATTCCCCCGGCGGAGTCGTCCAGCATTACAAGACTCGTAGCTTCGCGAAACAAGCTCCGTGGATAGGCGTGCCTCTGGTTTCTGCGTTTCGTTCTTTGCTCGTCCATCATGGTCACCGCGTCCGCGCTTTTCCAGCAACATCACGCGCACTCGCTCACGTCACAGAGACGTTGTCACGCGCATATGTCGCTGCGTGGTATATGTCGTTCATTGGGAGATGGAATTTGGGAAATATCGGCCGAATAACTTGGTGATGCTTCCGGGATATCCGTCGTATACTTGTTGTATCTAGCGCGCGCGCGTGCGCGTTTCAACTACACTGACAACTCGGTTGAACGCGAGATTAATATCGCAGCTGTCCCGCCCTAATGATTATGTTACCTCGCGTATAAACGCGAGGGTCGCGCGAAATCAACGTAATGGATAGTTCGGGTTTCAAATTTATGGACACGCGAGAATTGCATATCTCCTCCGTGCGCTCATCTGTGTCGTGGCAACGAGATCGTCGATTCGATCTCTCGCCGGTGCGACAATTTATTCAGATAATTCGTATTCCGCCTTTTTAAAAAGGATAAACCTTGTTGCGACCAAACATTTTTCTTTCAATTAGAGAAATAGCGCGCGTGCGAACGTGCGCAAGTTCAATTTGCTGTGAAAAAAAATCATCAAAAGGCAGTTTTCCGACGAAAATCCTAGGGAAAAAGCGCGTGCCCCGTGTAACGAACGGCCGGGTTACTTTTTTAGCCGCATTATCTTTTCAGAACGGGTGCTAACAAATACGTTTTAGCGCTAAAGCTGAGCCACTCTCTCTCTCTCTCTCTCTCTCTCTGTGTGTGTGTGCGTGCGTGTGTGTGTGTGTGTGTGTGTGTGTGTGTGTGTGTGTGTGCCGCACGTGACATAAATGTAGCGACAGGTCGTGCTCACGTGTGCAGATTTATAAAATCTCAAAAATATCCGGGAGATACGTGACATTTCGAGGAACAAATGGCGTCCAACGTCATTTTGCAGCTTAGAAATCTCTCTGCGCGCGACGACCTCGTAAAAAAAATGAGAAAAATGGAAAGAAAAAAGTTCCTCAAAGCTCGAGAGAACGGACTCTGCCGGATTTAAATCCCATTTTGCAAATGTGACGAATGTGTGTTACGTAATACTTATTTAAAACAAAATTCGCGATCTGTCTCTCGCGACTGTGAGAATCTCTCTCCGTAAATACTTCGTTCGAACGTTTGCATCCGCCAATTCAACGAATCAGTAAGATATCGGCTAAAAGTCGTTATTAAATTCATCATAACTAAATTTGCAGTCGCTTAATTGAAGAACGATCGACCGATCCGCTGGGGCTACTACGCGAAGAGTGTTCTCGCGCGCTACGAAATCCGATAGGCAAATTTAGCGATTGTAATAAAATGGGACATTTCACGTCACGGAAATGATCGATTTAAATGGTAATCGCGGCGATACAACAAAGCGGAACGAACCTGCTCGCGGATCTACACGTGAAATTAAATTGCGTGGCGATTAGGGCCGATTAAACGTTAATTGCTGAGCTTACGGCAATTCAGCCGCGGCGACATATGTGTAATCGGATCACCATACGGTGCTATCCCCCAATCACAACGTCCTATTTCCATTTGCCAGTTGACGAAATCGCCAGCGTTCTTGTTTGCTTCCGCGAATGTTTGCATTGTTTCGCGCGCGCGCGCGCGCACGCCGCTTCCTGAGCACGTCGTGTGCATAAAGCACTGCCGGTTATTAACGCTTAATGTTCCAGTGATGGAAATGATTTATGGTAATAAGTGAATATAGAGAAGTTCGTGCGCGTGCAAATTTAATCGCCGCATCACGTGTGGTTATGACGAGCATTAGCGGTCGAGGAAATCTATCCATGTGAAATTGCAACGATTAATGATGCATGAATGGCGCAACAAGCAATCTATATTTTCCTAGTCTACGAAAATAAATACTGCATTCGAAATATTGCATAGCTATCAAGTGATAAAAAAAAAGCGATCTTGAAGTAAGGTGTAAGCATAAGTGCATGAAGATTCATGTCAATTTGGTACTTGAAACTTCTGCGGAATGGACAGATATTTATTTTAATTTCTAGTTTAGAGCCGCATTCTTTGTGGGTTTGTTTCTGATATTTCGTGAACACTTCAATTCACTTCAGAGCAACTTGATCGTCAGGTAAGTATCAAATTGTTCTCCTTGAAGTTAACTGTAGTGTTCGGGGAACACCTAGTTCGGGGAAATGCCTAGAACAAAACCACAAAGGATGCGGCGTTAAACCGGAAACCAAAACCAGCATTCACGTCAATTAGCCCGCTGATATCAAACGTCTTGATTCACTTCGAATTCTCTTTGCCGGTACAGTCTCTCTCTCTCTCTCTCTCTCTCTCTCTCTCTCTCTCTCTCTCTCTCTCTCTC
>NW_022639523.1:947858-961775 GCF_010583005.1 Odontomachus brunneus
TCTCTCTCTCTCTCTCTCTCTCTCTCTCTCTCTCTCTCTCTCTCTCTCTCTCTCTCTCTCTTTCGTCATCTATTATATATTATATACATTTTATATGTACAAAAAGGATGCGTTGCTGTAAATAAATAAATAAGTAAGTGAATATAGTCAGCTTCTCTTATCGAAAAATTACACAAAATCGAATTAACGTGGATACAATCGACCTACATATAGTTAAGAGCGCGATATGTTTGTATATATTTTAAAATTTTTTAAAAGTATCTCACGCGGACGATTATAAGTTAGTTTCTAAACATTCACGCATACGATGCATATCCGTATAGTAATAATTTCCGTATGAAAAATCAGCCAGTGGACGCGCACGACGAGACCAGCTTCGTGGGTGTCACATGGTCGGGACTATGTAAATCCTCGATATCGGATTTGGAATTGCTTTCACAAATCGCACGATCCAGGAATCACTCGCACACCGGCCGTTAAACGACCGCGAAGCGGCCCCGTGTGTGTCAGGCTCCGATAAATGGCGCTTCTCGCGCCATTTAACGGCAGGCACGGCACGACGCGCGGCCGGCGTAGCTGCGCGCCGTGACCGCGGAATTAACCGCCGTTGGAACTTTCCCGGCGCGTTAATCCGCCCGCTAAGTGCGTTATCATAATTGAGCAGATTCCATAATCCGCGCCGTGTCGCCGTTAATTCAATCGTTGGGGAACTAAGGGCATTTACGGGCGCGCAAGGTCCCCACGGGGAAAACGATACGCCGCTGACGGCGGGTCCTGCTGCTGCTGCTGCTGGGCGCGAGAGGCCCTTTGAAGCCACTCGCGACGGTATTAACGAAGCGGAGCGCCGCGGGAGAGATTTATTATCGGGTTCGTTAAGAGCGATTTGGCAAGATGAGATTCGCGAAATGAGCCGTGCCGTCTGCGGCAGCCTTAAATTACGTTCCCTTGGAAATGTGAGAGTGTCGATCATTAAAGTTTCTCCTCGGTTTCGCGGCAACAACGAGGTGCGATTGCTTTCCGCGACTTTCCTCGCGGTTTAACGACTGTTCGTTTCCGTTCGAACGGTAATTGCCAATCTTGTATTTCGTTATGACTGTTCGCGAACGGGAAACTCATTCCTCTCGGAATGGGCGCAACTAAATCAACGTACGACGATTTAACGTCACCTCGTTGGCACAGTCGTTGCGGTCGCATTCGACGCGAATGACCATTGTCAAGGCGTGCGTGAACAAATTCTGTCCCGATGCAAAGTAATTTGTATTATCGAGTTTACACGAAAACGGGTTTGATCCGTTCTGGAATCCGATCAAACTATCGTTCGAATCGCCGACTGATACTTTCCATTCATCGCGCGTTCTCTAGTCCATCACGATGCAACTCCGATTGCAAAAATTCAATTTCATACGCGCCAAACCAGAGTCGAAATTTTAGCCCTACTTCCGATCTGAATTCTTTGCATATTCCGAAGGATCAATATATATTTCATATGAAGACTAAAGTTCTACTCAACGCCTCTAAATGGCAGAAAACGCGCAAAATGACATCTGTAAGTTCTGAAGATCTATCTCGGCAAAGTTAGTAGGTTAAATCGAATCAAAAGAAGTTGATATAGGTTTCATAGTGTCAAAGCAAGCGTTAAATGAAACATTGTGGTCGAAAGTAGGGTGAAAATTTCGACTTGGGAAGAGCAAACGATGCGTAAGCCAATTTTCTTCTTGAGAGATGGTGGCGGGAGGTGGTCGACGAGGAGGAGGAGGAAAAAGTAGTTAGACGAGTTTAACACGCTTGTAAACGAGCGGATTCGCGTCGCTCGTCATCCATCGTCGATTCAATTACCGTCTGATTAGCGGTGCCGTTTAGGAACACACGGCCGGCAAGAGAAAACGATTTACCGGGTTGGCGTCATGACACAGGACAGCCCGCGACGCGTTTAAGTATTTGCGATACTATTACGGGACTACCATTAAGCGTTTATTGAATTTCTACTCCTCTGCTAGTGCGGCATTCAGTAAACGCAATGGAGCCGCAACGACCGCGCGCGGCTTACTCTCTGTCTCTTTCTCACTTTACTCGCCCTCTGCCTCGCTCTCACTCTCGGCAGGACGCAGAAAAGCGGCTAAATTGCGTATGCCGATAGAAAGGCATTCTCTAATAGGTCTACCTCGTGCAGGCAACGACCCAATAAAATCGCCCATACCCATATATGTATGTGCACACATATACATACACACCCATACACGCATATAACGGGCTTTATTAGAACGCCGTTGTTGCGATATATTACACGTCGATACGTTAGTGGTAACGTTTCGTAACGATCGCGCCACTGTGTGTTACCTCTCTCTCCTTAACGGAATATTACGTATTAACCTTCAGCTAGTGCGGTTACATCGAGGTGACGCGGTGATATTGTGGCCAGCGTAAACCTAGTAAATACCAGACCTTGCAATTTGTGTGAAGGAACAACGTTAACTGCATGTTTTATTGCCTGATTTTATGACGCGAAAGGAGGAGCGGAGATATAAATCTCTCTTGTAATTCTCTCTTTCCCCCTATCTCTTTCTTTCTTGCTGGGACCGGAAAGTAAATTTTTGATGCAACAATAATTTTAAATGACATGCTGCGTTTATTATCTCTTATATAATCTCTTATATGATATTTGATCTAAATCTGTAGTTGTGTTTGTTTTCGCCCAACTAGTTGAAAAAAAATATTTTCACAAACCACGTGACTAGGAGAAAATATCGCACTAGTAGCAGATATTCGTTACAGCATTCATCAATTTTCGACATTCTTGCACGGATCTCATTCAATACTAAGATGTACGGGGATATATTAATTATCCATTAATTATTTATCAATTATTATTTATTATTTACTTATTCTTTTCCTTTTAAATTCCTCTTTTAGATACACTTTGATACTAGACAAGAACAGACAGCCGAAAACAGATATAATTCCGGCTACTGGACGTTATATTTTTCCTTTTATTGTTTTCGCCCGCCGTTCGCGCATCGGTCATTATTTCGCAGTCAGCCCGGAGAAAAAGTAGTTCCCGTTGTTGTTGCTTCTCAGACGCTCCCGTGTTATCATGAAGTACTCGCCCCCGTGGCGGACTATTTGTCACGTGCAAACATATCGGGTGTTGTGTACACGATATTCACGTATGTACGTGTGCACGCAGACGGGTCGTGTGTATTACGGGAGACTAACGAAGCCCCTATTTTGCGGTCCGTACGGTATTTACGAGGCGAATAATTGGATTCTCCCCCATTGGCAAGTTACACCTGCATCGTACGTCGGATGAATCTATGGCGAAAAACGGATAATTGACGTCAACTCGAGTGCTAATAGTTATTACGCAACGCATGGAGCCGTCCTAACGACGGCCACGACGTTAGTTTTAATCAATTGAACGGTGCTTCGATAAACTTCGAGTTCTCGTTTCCCGGTTGAGTTTTGCGCAACGTAACAGCGGGCGCATGCATGGGAAATAATCCAATAACGTAACCGGCTGACAATATCGCGTTAATTCCACGCGTAATCGTTAGTTAATTCCTCATACACGTATAATTCACCGCCTGCTATCTCGAATATAGTTTACGTGGGTTTATCGTTCCTCCAAAAAAAAAGAAAAAAAAAACGGAGAGAGAGAGAAAGAGGAAACAAACAGAGTTTACTCTAAAATAAATTTTAACGTATCGCGCGTAATAAATGTTAACGAATAAAGTTGTATTCATTGTGATCACGCGCGCATACTCATCCCCCAAGTGTAAATACTCGCGACGCGATATTGTTACCTTCCTTTTTAGCCGGCATTCGTAACACGCTGCGAGCGCGTGAGAACGCGCGCGTGCTCGATTTACATATGACTTTAACCGTAGGTATTAATATGAATTACGGTACACACTAATTTGCACGGATAACTTTACTATTTTTCTCCACGCGACGAATATTCATATCCTCATACCGGGATAAATAAGTTTTAATGACAACGCGGCGGTGACCACGCGTGCTCGGCTTCGTCGTTGCCGGTCGCGAAACGATTATGGAGATGTAACTTCTCCACTTCCGCCGCGAAGCCGTATCTCGCCTCTCCCACAAATCTCTCCTAGTTCTCCGAGGATCGGCGCAAATACTTTTCCGCACGGGCATAATCACGCGTCCGCCGGCCATTGTGCAAATACTCTTCGTATTTGCGCGACGTTACGCGGACGACGGTGTACTTAGCGGCCATATTTCCTCGAGGCTCGTCACGTTGCACGAAATGAGACTTCCTCCCTGTCCGCGCGCTCTCTCGCTCTCTTTCCTCCCTTTCTCATCGTCATCCCCGCCGCAAGCCAACTTCCGCTCGCACCTAATTGACTTCCGACACGTGGAACCTGACGGATAGCGGACGAACGTCCTACGTGAGATCATTTTCCGCAACTGCGCGGTGTCTTCATGCCGACTCCCGTATTTCTACCACGCCGCCCACGCCTCGTTCTAACTAACGAGCCGCGACATTACTCGCGGTCGACAGCGCGTCTGTGAAATTAACCGGGCGAAATACGACGTGCGCGATCGCGCGGAACGGGCTTAATACCTGACTATTAATGCCCGACTAACGGGGAGTGGTCGTGACACGCGACTCCGTCGATCCTTCTTCTCGTCCTTCGCACGCGTCGAGCAATCGAATTCCGCGCGGTTAACTCCGTAAACAAGAAAGCTCGCGGGAAAATTCAATCTCGAAACTTTCGACGCGAGCATCATTATCCCCGCGGAACTGTGAAGAAAGACTCTCGGCGAGAGATCGTGATGATATTAGCGAACTATCGCGACTAAGTATCGAGCCAGACGCGATGAAATATTTCTCTTTAACGAACTCGCCGATAAACCGACACGATGATTTATCACGCTGTTAGTCGTATTACAGAGAGAGAGAGAGAGAGACTCAAGTCTTTCCTCCGAATTTTACAACGATAAGAACAAGGGACAGATCACTGCTATCTCGCGAATCCTCTTTGTTGCCCGAATATCAGAACATTTGTTAAGGATGAAAGGGGACGACACTTGAAGCGTCTTCCTCGTCGAGATGTAAAACGACGCAACTCGACACGGCGACACGTGTAGAACGACTTTCGCGTTATGTTTTATGCAAAGTGCGCTGTAGAACGATGAGCAATCTCGCTGGCAAGAACGAGGCAAAATGACGACCCACGCACGCTCGGTAAATTCGCAGGTATTTGTATAAACTCATCAGACGAGAGCACGGCTCCTCTCGTTCGCGTCTTACGCCCGAAACTTGATCGCAAACGCGTCGGTGGCGATTAGTGCTCGTTACCGAGCTCGCCGAGTTGTTACCTATTGCCATTAGGAAATTTGCCCGGGAGAATCGCCTGGCTGAACTCCGCGCGAAAGAGGCTGCATACGTAAGCGTGCAATTATACACGTGCGTGTTTGCGAGTTGGGCCACCATCAATAGTACGTGCCTTGAATAGTCGAAGTTCCCGCGAGTCCAATCGCATGTACGCGCGAAAGTATCGATGGCAGAGGAACGTTATTTATGCCAATAAATATCGCGCGGACGAATGTCTCCTTCTTTCGTGACGGTCGTCCCGCAAATTTTGTGCATCTCGGCGAATAGTAGCTCATATTGTTGTTAATACGACACGATTCTTTATGGGATTCAGACATGTCCTCTCTATCTCGATGTAAAAGTCGTGTCGAGGATATCAATGAGCAGCGCGAATAAAAACGGAGCAAATATTTAGTGCTGAAAGAAACGCGCGCGAATACTTCAAAGTGAGAGCGCAAAGGCATCTCGTACGAACTTTGCACGGACGCTTTTTGCACGGACACTGAGAAAAAGATGTTTAGTACTTGTAACTATAATCACGTAGAGAAATAATTATTTATAAATTATTTATATGTTATAAATTATAGTTAAAAAAAATTTTTTACATAAAATTAAATTCTACCATAATGTTAGAGACAATAACTTTATACATGTTACTACTACTATTTTCGTGTTAAAACATCTAAAAAAATACGGAGCTAAAAATAACTATAATTTTAGTTAAATCAACCATTTTTTTCTTTCAATGTAGAATACACAAGTAAACTTGAATTTATTCATACTTCGCGTTTTGCTCTCTCAAAAAGTTAACAAAATAACTCTTTCGTCTCGCCCCCTTCTCACACCCCTTCGTTACTTATACTTCTTTCCGTCTAATTTCCGCCTAGGTTCAAGAATACCCACGAGACACATATTCGACCTAACTAAATTAAACTCTTCCTCGCGACTGTGAGAGCGAGGTAAGCTTGTATTTTTAAGGCCAAACGCGCGGCGACTCTTGGACACGTGCGGTTGTTTAAGTTCTAATGAGCGTACACCTACGCTCCAATAAATTAATAATAACACGACGAAGTCTCGTTTTAATAAATTACTGCGATCCTCCCTCATTCTATGTGGATTGCGAATAGAACGGAGCGAGAAGAGCGTCCGCTTTTTTCTGTCAACGTTGACGTGCGGTCGCAGGAATCGCGTTGACAGACATCAGTCCAAACACATCTCGGAACACACGCCTTGAATATCGATCTCCCCAACCGTGCCATTCGGCATAGCAAGCAAATCAGACACAAGTCAACGATGCGATCTCTCGGGAGCTACGTGCGCACCGACGCATTTGCACCCGTCGTTTCCCTCGCAATAATTTCCCGTAATGGCCAATATATATATATATATATATATATATATATATATATATATATATATATATATGTGTGTGTGTGTGAGTGTGTTTATGTGTACCTGTATGAATTTACATTAACTCTATCGAGTGTGTAACTTGATTAAAATCTCTTCGTCATTATGACTATATTTTGTACAAGGCACATTTTGTCATCAAATTTTTATTTAAATCGCTAAAAGTTTCCGTCAAGAGTGCTATAATTTTTCCTAAATACGATCATAGGAATAGTAATTCCTGCATAAAAAATAGGCCAGCATTGCAGAATATAGATATGGTTATATTTTCAAGTGAAAAATGATTCCAATTACTCTACAGAACCGCGTAACGAAGCGGATGAAACGCGGATGGACGTATTTCGCGGGCAAAATGCGTGGACAACGATTAGAATAGTATCTCATGCAAACAACATCAAGAATTATGAATATCGTACGCGAGACACACATCGAGAACGGGTGGCGACATGGAATAAGGGAGAAAGCGATATATCCTCGCCAAAGTGCTCGAGTTAGGAGACGAGGGCTCATTAGGTCCTCAATTCACGGCGAAGTCGACAGGGATTATCGTGGTATTTGTAACGGAGACCCTCCGCGCAAGATGACCTAATGAGCTATGCGAAAGTGCCATTTATCTGTGGCATCGTCAGATGTCTCACACGCACACATACACACACATCCTCTCTCTCTCTCTCTCTCTCTCTCTCTCTCTCTCTCTCTCTCTCTCTCTCGCGGGAGACGCTGATAGATGCGTGAAGATGGTTTAGTGCCGCTCCGTGTAACAGTCAATATCTAGGAGGTATTACAGGGTGGAAGAGCAGGGCAGCGAGAGGAGAGAGAGGTAAACCGGTAAACCTTCGTTTGACCTCACACCAAGTTTGACAGCTTCGCCGATGAGGGAACTGTTTCGGCCGTCACACACTCGGGAAAACTTTGTTCTTCAATCATATTTGTCTTTCTTTTCAAGTGTCGCTACGCGAGTGAGATAAGCGAAATTCAAAACTAAACTCTTCCGCGAACATTGATGTTATCCGCGAGACAAAGTGCTCCGAAGCCTGTTCATTTTGTATACGGATGCTTTAATCAATGCAAAGTTGATTTATCTCAATAAAAATGCCATAGCAAGGATAAAATTTGTATTTTCGGAGAAAACCGAATTAAGTTTCAGTAAGTGACAAAAAAACACGAGAAAATTTTGTTACTTGGTTATTCGTGAAAATTGGGCTTTGATAGAAATTCATTTTCTGAATATGGCTCCGGAGTTATTTAAAGCTAAAAATGTTACGTTCGATCATAGTAGCGTTGATTACGTTAGCTGCAATCCGTAGTACAGTTATCGAAGTCATATGCTGTACAGACGCTATTCAAATATGTAAAAGGATTTTATTGCCATTACATTCACGGAAAATTACATGAAATGACGTGATAGCTTAGTCCGAGTGGGCGGGTGAATAACGTGTTCGAACGAATATTACCCCCCGTATTTCGAAGTATTATTTAAATCATGAGTCGATATTCTCTCATCAAAAAATACGTCGCTTCATGCGAACTTGCATTAATTAAATTCGGTCGTATTTACAGATTCACTGCCTCGATATTCGCGCTGCTTAATTAAAAATATGGAGTGAGAGAGAGAGAGAGAGAGAGAATTCGTCCTCAATTCTCTATTGAGGAAACGGTAACACGTAATAAGCTGGTTCAAGCTAATTCGGGACATGCATCAAGAGAAATCGTGAGAGGATGAGCAGAAGAGAGGAAGGATTGCGCGACGAGAACCTAGGCACGATGCGGAGCGAGAAAATAGTAACCAGGAAATAACGGTCGACTGAGGACCACAGAACTTCTAAACTCGCCGTCGTGCATGCTCACCACTTAGTCAAATATCGGCAAATATTTCAATTTAGAGAGGTTGAGCGATACCAATATCCGATATCGACTAGGCGCTCTTTCCATTATATGTTAATAAATTTCAGTGGCGGATCCCGGATAGTTCTCGTTGAGTTTCCACGCGCCGTCCCGCCTGGAGCACCTTTCAGTACGCAAGGTTGATTAAATCGGCCTGCTATCCACTTTGATGCGTTTGCCGCTACACGTATGCCGTTCGCAACATAGAAATTAATAGAAATTCATCGTTTACGTAAATATCGGCGCGCGTTGCGCAAAATATTCGACGATTAAATACTGCCGGTAGAAACTGTCCGTATTATTTTTTCGAGTTTTTGTTCATGACACAACATACATATATATTTTTGCGAAATTCACAGAGGAGATAGTAAGTGGATTAATTTAAGAAGCAATTGTCGATTAACTGTAAATCCTAACGACAAATAATATCAATACTAGAAACATGCAAGATATTTTCATAGATACTATATTAATTACATTTAATATTTTAACTCTACAACTCTTTAAATATAAATAAATTTCACCTAGCGCATTTTCATTTGCTTATAACTTCTGGAAAAATAAACAAAATTCAATCTTTTCAGTTTTTAATTGATGTAGAAAATATCGAGAAATATAAATTTATTAACGTTTTCGCGATTGAATGAAATTGGAAAAAGTTACAATGAAAAAACAAAACATATATTTCTAAAAACGGTAACGTTTGAAAAATTGGTCTGGGTAAATTTTATCTATTTTTAGGATTCTACGATTAAGCTTCATCTCTCATTAAGAAACGTGTCTTTTCGATTATGAGATGATCCCTTAATTACGCGATTAACAGTTTTATCTTTTATGTTCATAAAAGATGGAAGAATCGGCAGCTCGCGCATTACGAGCTCTCCTTAGTGCGAAAATAGCCTTAATGTATTGTTAATCCGCTCAGGAAGTGAATACGAAAACGGCTAGTGGGTATATTAGCAGTAGCTTACGAGTCAGGTGCAGAAGTAGTTCGAGCGCATCATTAGTTCGTCCAAAGAGTAGATACGGCGATGCTAGCTGACCGGCAGTAGTAGCAGTGCGATCGGTCAGACGCGAGAGCAGTCGGAGCATGCCGTTGGCCGCGTAAGTAGGTATGAACGCGCTAGTTGGTCGGAAGTAGTGGAGGCGTATACGGGTCAGTCGAGAAGTGGATATGAGCGCGTATTAGTTAGCCAGTAGTACGGGCACGCAACCAACTCATCAGCCGCATCGGTTGCGGAGCTTATACACGGCGAATCTCAGTTATCGCGAGTATTTTACGTGTGAAAGTGATTCAAACTGAAGCGTTCATATTACAACACGAATAAATACACTTTTCGACAAGAAAAGTAAGAAAGTGTGAATATAATTTTAACGACATGTCACTGATACTCGACGCGTTTTTCTCGATCGAGCTATTCGCGAATCTTTCTAATCGCCATGCGAATTCTCCCTTTTATTCTTCACTTATCCTATACGCACATTCAAAAAAATATTATCTTATCCTTAGCGGGATCCTCTTATACGTGGCCTCGGGAGAGGATTCTTCGAAAACCAAAAGAAAAATATTTTAAATACAATATTATTCTTCCTCAATGCTCTTTCGGCAAAAGTTGTCGCTTAGAATATGGAATTACAGGAAATAGAGAATCTTGCGGCTAAAGTTCTTTTTTCAGGTATTAGAATATTTTTCTTTTAGTTTCTTCTTGAGTTAAATCAGATGAAATGGTTCCGGATAAAGTTTACGCGGAGCCTGGAAGCGGGAAGAGCGCGATGTATAGATTATCTTCTTCGAGGTTACTGTTATAACTTCTCATAGTCCGATTTTCCCACCGAGGGATATTTGCGATCCATCAAAGTACTCATTGTACACTCACTTGCGGGTCACGCGTACACTCCGCGTATGTACAGTGCTGCACTCACGGAGAATGCAATGCCGCGAGCAGCGCATCTGGACGCGTTCATCGAAATTCCGCGAGTTCCCACACGCGCGGGAGGAACTAAGCGAGGGAGGAGGGAGGTCGATTCAGCGATTCTTTTGTAGCTGCCGCCATCGCTCACGTCGGTTGCACCACATGTGCGCGTGTACGCACGCGTCGTATTCCTCAGGTACGCGTTCCGGTAACCCGTGATCGACAAACACAGCCGTGCGCGCGACGTGGAACGGAATTTCTTATAAGTCTATTCATGCGCGGCTTCGTACCAGCGCTTTCGCATACATGTTCCTCATACATGCATGCATGTATGCATGCATGCATACGATCGCGGTGTATAAATGTAGAGTCGCGAATATGCAACGCAACTCCTGGAATGCGGCGCGCCCGATTCTCGCGTGAAATATGCACAGGGATTTGCCGGGGGTAGAACGATATCGTGCAGCTAACAATTTACGCGAATCAACTATCGCACACAAAACACGATACACGATTGATACGCGCGTATGGTACACGCAGCGAGCGCTTGTGTGCTTGTGTGTATGCACGCGTGTAAACACCGTGAATTCGACTGGAGAAGTGATGAATGACGGAATGCGATTGTGATGGTAGCTGTGTCGTATAAATGGCAAAGCGAGTAACTGTGGTAAAGAGAGAGAAATTGATCGAAAGTAACAAGATAGATGGATGTATAGTTTTCGCGAGTCGTGTTTCATGAGTGACAGATCGTCCTTCTCTGTCCATGACCGCGATTGTTGAAGCGCACGCATACGTCTTGCTTACCATGATGATCATAAAACGACGAAAAATGCTTCCGTACGTCGCGGCTAAATTGCTTGATTTACTCGGTTCCCGAGACCGGCACGCATATTTAAATCGTTAACACGGTAACGCACGTGCCGCGCGACGATGATGACAAATACGTTTGTCGTGTGTGCTCGCTGGATATTAGGTGCGATACGTGACATGTTGAATAGTTGCGAGTTGTGAAATATAGTTCGTTCCTTTATGTGAGAAACGAGCGCGCCCGATATTGAATGGGAGTAAAATGCAGAAGAACACTTCGTCTTCTGATGATTTCACACTGCATTTCTCCTTTCATTCGGTGCGGGCATAAAGGTGCGCAACTTAAGCCGAGGTGGTTTTTCGTTTCCTTTGATGGAAATGCATGAATGAAATAAAGCGTCTTTACGCGTCGATTATTTTTATACGTCCGTATACCATCCTGTCCGTTGCTCATTATCGACGTCTGTACGCTTTCACAATTACGACGTATTGTACATGCCTCAAGCTCAGCGTTGGGAACACTCGGCGAGAAGAATGTGCACTCTAATAATGTAGACATCTGTATCTACGGAGCAAGAACCAATAATCGCTTATTCTCTCTCTCAGCTTTTAGTTGTGGAAAATCTTCGGAGCTTTGTGTGGATATTTCGAAACAATGTGTGCTATATTAATTATATCGATTAATTAACACCTCAATGATTAAAGACAAAGATATCAGGATTGAATTGAGATACTTTTGCAGTTTGAAAAATGTTTGAAGGTTCTAAGATAATTAGAAACTAAAAGAGTAGACATTGTGGCTTTTTTCGCGTGGCTTCCTTTACACGAGATAAAAATATACATTGCCTATGTTACATGAAATATACATTCGATTCTCTCCGGATAATCACGTTTTATTCCCTTTACATTAAAAGCACTTTAACTTACACCCATCGCTGGATTGCGCGGGTACCGTGAGAGAGATTATATCAATTTCCATAATCTCTGCGCACCAGAAGGGTGCCCGCCGAATATATCGATCAAGTTAATATCGTATTCGACACCACGGCTTTTATACACCGGTGTCCGTTAACGCGATGCCTATAAAATCGTCTTTAGGGTGATTTGCATTTAATCGCGCTCGAGCCGGCAACGGTGATCGGGGCGTCGGCCGGTGATCGGTGCAGGCAATTAACCCTGACGGGTGGCGCGATCGTTACGCTAGAATTACCACGAAGAAGGCACATTCCTGTTCCCGGGATCGTTCCCGGGGGCTCCAACGATTCAATTCGGCAGCCCCTGAAATCAGCCGCGACGCGATTTCGAGCGCGAGGGTCGCTCCGCTAAGCGATACCGACCGAAATGAATCAAGGAATCATTCGCACGTTTTCCAAAATCACAATCCGTGATCGCGAGAGAGAAAAAGGAAGGAAAGGGACCGAGAATTTCGGGCGAAAAGAAACGCTCGGGTGGACGTTATTTATACTTTTTACGAGCACTATAACTGGAAATCGAAAGGAAAGTCGAGTGAGGAGGATGTTAGGGACCGACATATAATCATCGACGATATTGTGAAGATTGTTCCACGTGTATGATTGTTCCGAGTCGTTTATTCCCAGATGAAAGAATAAAGAGAAACGTGATATTATACTTTTGCTGCATATCTTATTGCGCGACATATTATCCTGCTAATTATTGCAAAACTATTCATGGAATAGGAATGGAGTTTGTTTTACGCGGAACCGCTCATCTCTCTCGCTGTGACATCGCTATGAATGTCTAACATCCGAGCATCTCGTCAAAGGACAATAAATATAATCGAGATTATGTATTACGATACTCTGTGCGCCAACAAATATCATTTCTTAGTATTGTATATTTTCTAATGCTGTATATTTCCTTCGAGTATCATCCGCACCTAATCATCAAGAACATATTCATTTAGATTTATATTAGAACTCAACGAGCGATACTCCAAGAAGGAGTAAAGGAAAATTCGATGATGTGCGTTCGCGTGTAAATATTTCGATCGCTCGTCATTTAAGCGCGAAATACTTCGACCACCCTCGCGACAGCCTGTCACAGGGTTGTCAGTTAATTTGTCGGTCGGATGATCGTTTGTATATAACGCGCCTGGTATAACGTAGCATCTCTCGTCTCTCTCTCGTTTACGCGTCCACGCGTGTCATGGCGAAAACGCAGAGTGCTGATTTTAACACGTTCGCTATCAACGTCACATATATGTAACATAACAATCGCTCACTAGAGACCAGTGAGCGATCATCACGTTTATATATATAAACGAGATGAGAAGAGCCTTCTAAATAAACTGTGGTAACAAATATTAATCTTTCAGCTCGATTCAATTAAGCCATTTTGTCTCGATGGACCACGTGTAATCGCCGTATCTGGTCGGTATCTGACTCGAAACAACGAGTCATCCAGTGGTGTAACCAGGGGGGGGGCTGAGGAGGCTGCAGTCCCCCATGAAATTAATTTTCTGGGTTATGCTAAGTGTGAGAAAAATTTTTTCGAATGACCTTTTTTTTGTTCGTCAAAAATAAGAAGTACAGCCCCCCCCCCCCC